>NW_026731522.1:0-242391 GCF_028476545.2 Physella acuta | reverse complement strand
ACCTTTTTACTGGTAATTGCAAAAACAATATTCACAAAGTTTTACGTTTAAAAAGCTAATTTTCTGGCGGCATGGTACTTTGGTACATCATTACGCATTTACATATCAGTTCAGGTTGGGTTGGGGGGGAGGGGGGTGGTGGGTTTCAACTTCATTTACCACTGTCCGGTCACTTTAGGTCGATTATCCAACCCGGTGTATAACAAGGTGTGACATTAATGCCGCTCTACATAATTGTGGTGGTGAGGTGGGGGGGGGGGGGGGGGGGGGAAGATAACCAACTCAGAATGAACATAGCGTCAGTTTTTAGTTGACTATTCTAAACATACATATATATTACACAAATATATATTACACAAATAGATATATATATTATAGAAATAGATTTAAATAAGTAGCAGTGGTATTATGACAATATTTTTTTTACAGAGGGGTCCATGGGGGAGGGGGTTGTAACTGTTTCATACAATTTGTAATCGTAATCACTATCGCCCAAACTGTAAGAATACTACTACTTCATCGTGATGACATTATTGACCTTGTCAAAATTTTCCCACCACTACGCAGTTTTGCTCATAAATAAATTTAAATAGAGGTGCCACATCATTTGTATTTGTTTCTGTATTGTATTTTTTTAAAATTAATCACACGATTCAAACTGTATATATAACGTAATTATGTGTGAAGTTTTATGTATAACATTTTCTAATTCAATTATTCGTAGGCAAATACATTATACAGTTGCCTTAAACTTAACACCCCTCTTGCCAAGTAGTACTACCCGTAGAGGTTTTTTAAATTTTGCAATGCATCGTAATGGTTATTTTAAGAATGGCAAACTGATGCAGCTGTTAATACGTGTTGTAAACGTAGAAATTACTAGACAGGTACAATAATGATTAATTGCTGCATGAAAAGAAATCTTGTGATTTACATAGATGTGCCGAACAAAAATAATTTTTAAACAAATATCATTGTTTAAAACTTTGAGTTAAAAAAGTTTCCTAAAAGGCGCCACTTTGCTGAAAATGGCCAGAGGGGGAGCGGCCGCTCCCCCTGCTCCCCCCCTGCGTACGCTACTGCCATACGGTTAGGTTCTAATAACAGTTCACTAAACTCTCTAAGTAAACTAACATGCGCTTCATTCTTTTCGGTAGGCTACGTTATTAAACATATCATTTTTTTTTCAAACAACATACATGAAAGTAATGGCATCAGTTCGCATCGTTTGTTAGCTTTATTAGAATGTCAGTGTTTATCAGTAGTTTATGAGCACTAATATAGATTCACAAGGGTATAACCTTTCTTTTGACTTGTAATTGGGATTGTAAATAATAAAACCAAATGAGAATTTTAAATTCAACAGAAAATTAAACTTTACTAGAAAAATATCGAAGCAAGGAAATTGTAAAAAATAAATACGTCTATACAAGAAGCGAGAAACTGAACTAAAGGAGACAACTCTGGCATCATGCTTTATTTCAGATTAATTTGTTTATTTCCCTTTGAATTTGATTGCATTGAGCTGACAAAAGAGGAAATGTGGTTGATAATACAATCACTGGCGTAATGTTATATGAATCAAAGTAAATAACAATTTGGAAGTGACTGAAAATTCGGCTGTTTATTTATATTATACCCATGGTGCAGCTAACATGTACTATAAATAAGCAAACACATAACGTTATGTTAGAATTTTACCTCCAACATTTAGCTAGAACTAATAATGAGTTGCATTCATTGTCCAGCTTTAATTGGTACCAGGAGCAGAATATAGTTTTTAAATGCATGTTTTTGGAACCATGATATTCGATTGCACGGGAATAACTCTAACAGTAAATGTTACACAATTATTATTTTTGTCAACGAAGAAAGTAATGTATGAATTGTAAGTGATTCTATTCCCGAAATTAGGATACATATGCTAGTTATATAGTACACTAGCGTACCCGTCCCCCGCGCGTTGCCGCGGGGATAGAATAAAGTCTGACGAAATATATTAGAAGGATATCACCAATGCATTACCAATCATATGTTCTTAGACGCGTCACCTTGTTTCTAAAACTGTGTTATTTAAATGTTAACAATGCCTGCGCTTGGATAATAATTATCGGTACACGGGTTTTCCTACACTACCGCATGAAAACCTTGAGAGCATATTAATCACTCACCGAAATAATTAGGTAGAACACACTTCGGTGACCACCCATATGTCAGGGACGTAGAGGGGCGCTCTCAGGAGCCTTCCCCCCACCCCCCGATTACACTACCGCAGAGGCGCAGCGTAAGGCCCCTGGCTCATTAAAATTAACAGGCGCCATCGTGCTCATAGGATAACCCAGCATACCAAATAGCATCCTGTAAACAATGATGCAGATTTCGTCATTCGCTAAAGTGACACAAATGAACAGGATTTTTTTCTTTAACACATACAAAAATTATTTGACGTGTTTTTAAACATCAGTTTGACTGATTCAATATGCTAGCGTTACTAATGGTCTATTATTAGATGATCGGTCTCAATTTCGGCCTGGATCGTTTAATAATAGATGCTTATTGCATCATTCGCAAAGTGAAGAAACTCTACAGTAGGTTCCTCATATTCAAACAGTTATTTTTTCATCTTTCGCAAGGTGACGAAACTGTACAGGATTTCCTCGCGTTACAAAGTTATTTTTAGAAGCCTGTTGTAGTTTAACCGCTGAATATAATAGTACCTCTTACTCGCTATGCAGGACGCTCGATTAACGGATGCCAAGTGCCAACTTGGTCGCTCTAAAACTCTGGGCGCCAAACCGTGTATTGACGAAAGTTGTACCCTATATGGCGCCGCCCGTAAGAAACTTTAGTTTTCTTTTTCGCAGAAATATTCTCGGGAGTATTCTCATCTACTCCCTAAAGTTTCATGGCGCTCGGATGAACCGCATCCGAGTTTTATTTTTATATACCGTGTATAGAGAAAAAAAAATCGCTCCCCCCCCCCCCCCCCCCGGTGGAGCGCCGCCTTTGCAACATTAAACAATGTTTTTTGCAGAATTGAGTGATCTAATCATCTCCCCAACGGTGTGAAAACGAAATTTTATAAACCGTATATAGAGAAAAATCGCAGCCGCCCGTGGCACCGCCCTTGCGAAATTAATAAAGAATTTTTTTTACAGAACCCTTCCCTAAATTGTTCTAATCAACTCCCCCACAGTCTCATGGCTATCGGATAACGGTGTCACACCAAAATCAACTTATTTTTATAAACCGTATATAGAGAAAAATCGCACCCTCCCGTGGCGCCGCCCTTGCGAAATTAAAAATGATTGTTTACAGAACCCTTCCTTAGAGTTTTATAATGAACTCCTCAAAGTCTCATGCCTATCGGATAAACGGTGTCACTGCAATTCACTTTTATTATTTTTATATACCGTAGAGAAAAATCGGACCCTCCCGTGGCGCCGCCCTTGCGAAATTAAAAATAATTTTTTTTTACAGAACCCTTCCCTAGTGTGGTATAATGAGCTCCCCAAAGTCTCATGGCTATCGGATGAACGATGCCAAACCAAAATCGACTTTTATTTTTATATACCGTATATAGAAAAAAACAAATCGCGTCGTGTCGGGGCACCACCCCTGCGAATTTGAAATTTTTTTTTTTCGCAGAAATCTCTCCATGAACATTCTCAACAACTTCCTAAAGTTTCATGGTGATCGTGTGAACGGTGTCACGGCAATTCACTTTTATTATTTTTATATACCGCATATAGAGAAAAATCGCACCCTCCCGTGGCGCCGCCCTTGCGAAATTAAAAATTATTTTTGTACAGAACCCTTCCCTAGAGTGTTCTAATCAACTCCCCAAAGTTTCATGCCTATCGGATGAACAGTGTGAAATCAAAATAGACTTTTAATTTTATATACCGTAAATAGAGAAAAATCGGACCCTCCCTTGGCGCCGCCCTTGCGAAATTAAAAATTATTTTTTTTTTTTACAGAACCCTTACCTAGAGTAGTAGTATAATGAACTCCCCAAAGTTTCATGGCGATCGTGTGAACGGTGTCACTGTAATTCACTTTTATTATTTTTATATACCGTATATAGAGAAAAATCGCACCCTCCCTTGGCGCCGCCCTTGCGATATTAAAAATGATTTTTGTACAGAACCCATCCCTAGAGTGTTCTAATCAACTCCCCAAAGTTTCATGCCTATCGGATGAACGATGCCAAACCAAAATAGACTTTATTTTTATATACCGTATATAGAGAAAACAAATCGCGCCCTGCCGGGGCGCCACCCCTGCGAATTTGAAATTTATTTTTCGCGGAAACCTTCCCAGGAATATTCTCAACAACTTCCCGAAGTTTCAAGGCTTTGTGATAAGAGGTGTGGTAATGCATAAAAGACACACAGACACACACACACACACACACACAGACATACATTGCTTTTTATATATATAGATTAGAGGTACATTTTTAGAGTTAAACTGCTGAAGGGTGTGGTCAGAGGCGTAGCGACCCTTCCCGGGGACAAAATTTCAAATTTTCGATTTGCGCCCCCACCCCCCTCGAACTTTCGATTTGCACCCCTCCCCCCTCGAGTTTTTCTCTATATATTTTGCTATTTTATCCCTTGGTGTCACCCCCTAAATGGTGTCACCCGGTGCGGTCCGCACCCCAGCCCCCCCCCCCCCCTCGCTACGCCTCTGGGTGTGGTGTGAGGTGCGAGTGTATCGTTGAATGCGGTATAGTGTGGACGGGGTAGAGGGGATGTCTAAAATCCGAAATTTGTGTGGACGTCACATGTGGATGACCACATCCCAGTAAACCTATCAGACAAGCCACATTTTATCGAATTAAACTACAGAGACAAAACATTAGACATTATCATATCTATTTCAGGCAGAAAACAAGCTTGCCAACACTAGCATATCTTCCACATATAGTTGGACTAACCCATGAAACAAAAGTCATAAACAATTTTTACTCTTTTGTTTCAATAATGTTCGGTGAATGATTAGTTTAGGGATATAGTGTAGCGATAATAGTGAATGATTAGTTTTGAGATATAGTGTAGCGATAATAGTGAAAGGAGAAAATAAATCAAATTGATGAACGAGTTAAGCATTAAGAGTGTGTAAAGGAACCAAGTCAAGTTCCACCGTCTATCTCCTTGAACCTACATAGGGCCTACACATCAATCAGCATCTTCTGTGAGCTCAAGTAAGCGGATTTTCAATGTAAATACACTTTATAAACACTTTGTAAAATGGTACCAGCTCATCACTTAGTTTAAAAAAAAAAGGTTACGTGTCCAAATAGAACACTCCACTGACGTCAAGTTTGTTGTACAATTATCATAACAAAAATACAAACATTCCAACCTTATTTCAAGCGTACTATTATGATGTTTTTGTTAATACTATGACATAGTGTATAATATTTGCAAAAAAAAAAAAAAAAACAACACAAATATATATTTAAAAAGATGCATTTTTTTTTATTTCGCACAAGTCACACTTTTAGCTACTTTCTAGTGTTTTTTATATATGTTTATAATTATTTTTCTTAGTGCATATATGGATAAATTAATATATAATATATTTAAAAAAAATACCCAACATTTAAACTTACTTTTTAGAATTGTTTACCATGATATGACTAACCTGATTGAAGAAGTCACTTTTGTTCAGTAAATGAAGCAATCATTTGCCTAAGTTAGACGATTTAACAATGTATATATATATATATATATATATATATATATATATATATATATATATATATATATATATATATATATATATATATATAGTATTACACATATTTAATTAACAATAATATTAAAAAGCGAATATCATTCATACTGTGGGCTGAAAACAAATAAGGAAGACAACGTATCTCTATATATCCAACGAGTATTGTATGTAGTGAGATTAAATGTTGCATACTTTGTTTATAGAAATGACAAAATTTGTAAGTTTCATAATTCATTTTATGCAATAATATTGAAAGTTGCTCTCTTTGTTATCCAAAACTATTATATTATTGTTTTAATTAAAATAATTGCGACCTTTACTTTTCTGTACAAACAAATTTTTAAAAATTCAACCACTTATGATCAACAATACTGAGCATTTTATTACTTTGTCTTTTGTTAAAACACTTTTTTTGTTTAAATCCCAAGCTAAAAAACCAAAGGCAAACATTGATAGAGGCATAAGACCAGTACCATTTATCAGAATCGGCTACCTGCATTTGCTTACATGGACTGTAGGCTCAGGCCGTTTATGTTGAACTAGTAAAATAAGACGATTAGATTTACTAAAGTTAAAAGTAGTAAGACGAATTTGACCATTGTTTAGTAACAGCAATAATTAGCACATACACTTAAAATAATTAGCAACGCGCTATTTACAATGCAACTAAAATCAATCCATGTACATTTTTAAACATTATGTATTAAAAATATGGCGGCTAATAAATCATGGTTTACAGTATTACCGGTGCGTTCAGGAACGGCTCGGCAGACTACGCCATGGTTTTACTATTTTTTTTACTGCTGTACAATTCCGGAATTATATCCAACGCTATATCGCGATTTTACCCACAGGACAAACTATCATTTTGGCGCCCCTTCTTCAAATAGTTCCATAAATAGTTATTCGTGTTGATAAACATGCGCCCCCCCCCCTTCCCTTAATCGGACAGGTCGGGGCGCTTTTTAACAGTCACTTTGCCTTTTTTATTTTGGTGTCCCACAATTGATATAGAAAACAAATAAATCCGTATTACAAATAAGAATTGAAGATTCCTCATTTCGATTGTATATAATTCAGTAACGAGCTTTTTATATTATTATCTACCACGTTTGGTGGCCGCACCACCTGCCCTCCCCAATTTTTTTTGCCTCTGGTAATATAATGAGATAGTTATTGTATTTAATCAACATCTTTTAATTTTGAACATTTCAGATGATTATCTAATTTTAATGTTGATTTAGTGATCACTCCATGACGCCTATAACGTGTGCTATTTTGATTTTTAATTGGGCTTGTAAGTCTCGTTTTCTCTTTCTTTTACTTAAAAGTCTCGTTGGCCAGGGTAAGATTTCGATTTTCAAACTAAATTAATTGTTGGCACCACAAGATCTTAAACATAATTTCAAAGAAGAATTCTACTACATTATCTTGGATATGGGACATGGGTATATAGTCTATTGAAGAGAGATTCCAACAATTAGAACATTATATTCTATTTGGCATCCTTTATAAAATGTACAATGTCAACAAAAGACACATGCGAATATACTTACTGACTGCAAATATGTTGAAACATATAGTTAATACAGATATTGATAATGATGTTATTTGCAATGAGCTTCAAGTAACAGCTTCCTAAGCATATGTTACCATCAGATGTGCTTCTATATAGTGCAACTAAAATTGGAATATTATGTACCAAATGTAGTTATTTCTTTGAGTTTACTATTAACACGTCCAGTGTATGTTGCTAGTGGAGAGCACAGTTTTCATAAAAAGAAATTAATTAAATTGGAGGAACTACTATACCGACGAAGCAGTGGTTGTTCTACAGTAACTATCACACACTGTTGCCTAGAAAAAAAAAAAACTACGGCGGGCATAAATGTGATTACGGCGTTTTAAAACTCGATTATTTCAAGCCAGAAATGAGTTTGAGCCTATCTCTGTGTGTTTTGTTGTCTCGTAGTGGATTTATTCTGCAATAACAAATGTTAAATGGTTTTATTAAAAATTAATGAGACAGTTTTCTAATATATATATATATATATATATATATATATATATATATATATATATATATATATATATATATATATATATATATATATATACATGTAAATAAATAAATAAATAAATAAATAAATCATTATATATATATATATATATATATATATATATATATATATATATATATATATATATATATATATATATATATATATATATATATATATATATATGTATGTATATATATATATATAAATATATATATTGTTATAACTGGGTTCTATACGTGTACCACAGTTATGCAGTGAGAGGGTAGAACTACTTGATTCAATACCCTATTTCCATACCACTACCATTTGGTTATGTTTGGCTATGCAATGGTACATCTTGAGACACGACGACAAACGATACTAAAACTGGACAACCTAACCCTAACATACCGAGAACAAGACTAACTCAAGCTTCTTCCCTGGCAACAACGAACTCACACTAAAACGTCACTTTCTTGCGTACCGCGTCACACACTCACTCGTTCAATATACGGCCGCACCATCAATCATGCAAACCCATTTCCCTAGTCAAACATGCATCATTACATATATATATATATATATATATATATATATATATATATATATATATATATATATATACATATATATATATATATATATATATATATATATATATATATACATATATATATATATATATATATATATATATATATATATATATATATATATATATATATATATATATATATATATATATATATATATATATATATATATATATATATATATATATTGCTGGAAGGGGGGCGTTTTGCTGCGTTTTGCCTAGGTCGCTAAATAACCTGGCGACGGCATTGTCTGTCTACGTGCATATGTTTACATGGGCTGGAGAGACAGGCCGTTGATTGTGTTTGTGATTAACGTCGGCCAGATTCCATGACATTAATACCGCTAATAAAAAGTCTGTGTTCTTCTATTAACCCCGATGTAATGAGCCTACATGCCCTCTCATCAGAGGCGTATCCAGGTTTTCGTTGTAGGGGGAGCGAAAAGAGCAAAAAAGGGCGCCGAATTTTTAACACGATTATATACTCGTATATATATATATATATATATATATATATATATATATATATATATATATATATATATATATATATATATATATATATATATATATATATATATATATATATATATATATTACTAGCTGTATGTCATTACTTCACTATGATGTAAAATAAATTGAAAGTAGCACTCTGAAAAAATAAGAAAAAACAGACAATGTAGGCCGACAAAACAAAAATTGTATCAATCTAAACAAAAAGAAAGAAATATATATATATATATATATATATATATATATATATATATATATATATATATATATATATACACTACAACCAAAAACAATGAACGTAACACAATCTGTTTTGTAATTTTTGTACAAAATTTCTGACATAAAAATTCCTGGGAAATTATTTAAGACAAGCTAAATAGGGGAAATAATCACTCTCTTAATATAAATGTGTATATATCTACACATTTAATTATAAATGTCAAAACAAATGAATAATTACTTTAGAATATAATTGAGTTGTTTAACACTATTCGTGTTTACAAAATGTTTTTGTCTATAATCAGAATTTAATATATTGTCATCATAAATGCTAAAAAATTACAGCATAATGAAAGTTTTTGAAATTAGAGTTGGTATAAAACCAAGCTTTTCAATATAATAGAACAACATTCGGAATAACAGCCTACATTTATCTATATCTTGGTCTTTTAGTTCAGATCATATATTTTATTATATTAACTACTGCTTCTTTGTGTTCTTTAATGATTATTTTTTAACATAGTGATACGTATGGGTTAGATCACTGTATTGATCACACACCTTTTTACTGGTAATTGCAAAAACACTATTCACGGAGTTTTCTGGCGGCATGGTACTTTGGTACATCATTACGCGTTTTTTCTACATGTACTTAACAGATCAGTTCGGGGTGGGTTGGGGGAGGGGGGGGGTCAACTTTATTCACCACTGTCCGTTCACTTTAGGTCAATTATCCAAACCAGTGTATACATAGGTGTGGCATTAATGTCGCTTTACACAATTTGGAGGTGAGGTGTGTGTTGGGGGGGGGGGAGGGGGGGGAGGGGGGGGATATAACCAATTCAGAGTGAACATAACGTCAGTTTTTAGATGACTGTTCTAAACATACATATATATTACACAAATATATATTACAGAAATAGATTTAAATAAGTAACAGTCGTATTATGACAATATTTTTTTTTACAGAGGGGTCCATGGGGGAGGGGGTTGTAACTATTTCATATAATTTGTAATCGTAATCACTATCGCCCAAACTGTAAGAATACTACTACTTCATCGTGATGGCTTTGTTGACCTTGTCAAAATTTCCCCACCACTACGCAGTTATTATACAGTTGCCTTAAACTTAACACCCCTCTTGCCAAGTGGTACTACCGTAGAGGTTTTTTAAACATTGCAATGTATCGTAATGGTTATTTTTATAATGGCAAACTGATGCAGCTGTTAATACGTGTTGTAAACGTAGACACTACTAGACTAGTACAATAATGCTTAATTGCTGCGTGAAAAGAAATCTTGTAATTTACATAGATGTGCCGACCAAAAATATTTTTTAACAAATATCATTGTTTAGAACTTTGAGTTTAAAAAGTTTCCAAAAAGGCGCCACTTTGCTGAAAATGGACAGAGGGGGAGCGGCAGCTCCCCCTGCTCCCCCCCCCCCCCCCCCTGCGTACGCTACTGCCTCTCATGTAAGAAACTAAAACATACTATTTTCAACACCTAAACCACAAAATGCAAAGATAAACTGTATTAAAGTACTATTCACTGGCACCAAAGTATTAGTCTATATTAAACAGAAGAGGTTAAACAGTAATTATTACACAATATTAATTATTGTCTCATATTATCTTTCTCATCTACATGCATGACTTAACATGTTACCAGGGGAGTAATGTTTGCAACTGAATGTTCCCTAATTAGCAATGAAGAATAAGTTTATTGTTTAAAATTCGAATGTAATTATTGAATAAGCTAAGCAAATGTTCATATTGCTGTGATTTGCATATTCTCACCAAACAAAACAAAATATAAATATTTACTTTTTTTAGTCAGAATTTTTTTTTCCAACCGTCAATGGGCTTCTTAAAATGGCGGTCTCTATAGACTGATAACATACATTTACAGCTGGATAGTTTACAATTGTTCACATACATAGTGTATTGCATGCCCGGATTTCTGTCAACCTTAAAACGAATAGGAACTGATGCTTTAATTTTGTTTGGACAAGATAAGAACTCTTTCAGACGCCATATCATACATAAATAAATGATCTTATACTTGGGTCAGTTTTAATTGTTAAATGACTTCCAATATCCGTAAACGATATAATATGTTTGTTTCTAATCATTCAATATAACTTGAGTAATGTTTATGTTAGGTATACGGAACGTAATGCATACGTATATGACCTTATTCTATGCAATATTTTAAAGTTTGAGATATTTCCTAAGACCTGATGTAGCGCTTTAAACAATTCCCGGTTTCTCAATATAGATAACCCAAGACATAACACATAGTCGTACATCTTAAATGAATTATAGAAACATTCATAAGACATTCTACAACTACAGACACGAGACAACACATACTATGTCTGTGTTTGTGCTAAACTTCACACGTTATTTCTGGGAAGCCTCAGTAGATATTAGATATAACTAGATACTACACCTCTGGGGGCGGGCACATAGATGAACGGTTCAAAGAGAAATACAAGTTAGACAAGACAATAGTTGCCTTAATGCTGACCAGTGACAAGGTTAGTTAGCGGCAGGACGGGGGTTGTTAAAGCTTGTAAAAATACATGTATATAACTTCTTGTTAGTTTCCGTTACTTCCCATGTAAACTTATAAAATGACTAAGGGAAAAAACCTGTACATTCGATTACTAATTGTGTGGAAACAATTTGTCACATAACAGTATAAGACTTTCAATGTAAATTGTGAAATTGCAAGTGAAATTTAAATAAAATATATGAAAATGTGTAAACACTATATGTTTCTTGGAGAGAAGATTTATCAACAGACACAAATTAAATGATGAAACTGACAGTATAATTAAATAAAGGATTACAAGACATACGAATACTTCTTATAAATGTGGTTCCATCACCTGCTTTCGTGTTACCTAAATATATTTACTTTTGTATTCACTTTAAAAAAAAATTTAATTCTGAACTGTGGTACAACAGCAATTATTAATTGGTAACTACAATATCTAATGCATTGTTCTAAAATAACCACATCATGAGACCAATTAAACATTCCGCATCATATTATTTAATTAATAAATTAAAACAGTCAACCATCACCCAATACACATTAGCTTATAGCGCAAAAATGAAAAAAAAACAACAAAACAAAAACAAAAACAAAAAAACAACGGCATTATTAAAATAATAAATGTGAGATATGATGTGAACAAAACTGTTGTTATTATTGTATTATTCCAAACAATCAAGGTTTCAATATGTAATAAAAATTATATAACAAGAACCAAGAACAGAGTAAAGTTTCCCTTTCAAACTTGACAGTCTATGGGGCAAGTGAAGTAGAGTTCAGAGTAATTAAAAACAAACAAGAATATAATTCGAAACGGTGCCAATTACAATAATTATTTTACTTATTCAGATACAGGAGTCGATATAAATTTGACATCCACACTTTCAAACTCTTTTACACTACATACTCTTGGCACACCTTTATATTTTATAAACGATAGACAGAAAACCATAATATATCACACACATTGTTGTCTAACCGTTAACCGTGTTTCCTCTATCAAAGTCCTACCAAAAACTTCAACATAGTTTTGTTAGGGTGCAAAAATGTGTAATCGACATTATTAAAAAAAGTATCTAATGATTAATAAATTCGATTATTTTACATAAACTATAGACAAGGTAATATACAAATGCGTAGCGATCTACTTCAGTGTCCAGGACAAAACATCAATTATGCGCTCACCCCTCTAATTAGGCCTAAATATAATTATTCTCATTGGTGAAAATACGCCCCCCCTCCCCACCTCCCTCAGTTGGAAGGTCGGAGCGCTTTTTACCAATCACTTTGCCTTTTTATTTTGGTGAAACACAATTGATGTAGAAAACAAATAAGTCCATAATGTCAAGTAGCAGTCTATGTTCTTTACTTCTACTGTATATAATTCAGTAATGAGCTTTTTATATTATTATGTACCACGTTTGGCGCCCCCATTGGGTCGCTGCCTGTGGCGCCCGCCCCACCCGCACTCCCTAACCACGCCTCTGTTAATGTAATGAGATAATTATTGTATTTGATATCATCTTTTAATTTCGAACATCTCAGACGTTAATCTAATATTTATGTTGATTCAGTGATCGCTCTAGCGCATGATGCGACGCTGTAAAACCCGTGCAGTTTTTATTTTTTATTTGGCTTGTAAGTCTCGTTTTCTCTCAATTTGAATTAGAAATCTCGTTAGACAGAGAGAGATTTATATTTTCAAACTAAATTAATGATTGGCACCACAAGATCCTAAACAGAGTTTCAAAGTAGAATTCTACTACTCTATGTTGGATATGGTATACCGTTTTTGGAAGAGAGGTTCCACAATTAGAACAACATAATATTCTATTTCGCTTCATTAATGATATTTCCAACAGAGTTTCAAAGTAGAATTCTTCTACACTATCTTGGATATGGGTAGGCCTATACAGTTATGGGGAGAGAGGTTCCAACACTTAGAACAACAAAATATCCAATATCAACAAAATGGCACATGCGGTTATACATACTGACTACATATATTTAGAAGAGTCATTAATCCATAACGCCAATAGCGATATTGATGCCATGATTTTTCAACGAGCTTCAAGTAGTAGCTTCATAAGCATATGTCACGATCGGATGTTCTTCTCTATAGTGTACGACCAAAATTGGAAGATAGTGCACCTAATGCTGCTATTTCCTTGAGTATTATTTTAACAGTTCCAGTGTCTATGGGGGTGGGGGTAGGCCAAAGCAGTGATTGTTCTACAGTAACTAACAATCACTGTCTCACTGTACATACTGAATTGTGACAACAACAGAATTCAGTGGACTCGGTGGTAAGACAAACTAACTCTGTAAATTACATGTCATCACTTTGTAGTGATGACCGCCGACATGAACTCATCCGGTTATCGTTTATTTAGGAAGGAGCGTGTTGGTATTAGCAACACATATCTGTATAGCTAGTATCTTGACAATACTCTAAAAATGAGTTTCTATGAAAACATAGGTTTAATGTTAGACTAAGACTTTAGCGACACAAAATAAATTACCCCATAGCTAATAATTACTTATGATTTAAACACTCTATATAGATACAGAGTCATCTGTACATTATTGAATACTCTATAATACTAAGCTCATGTAGACACATGTTCTAGTATAATTTATTTTATCTCAGTAGCAAACAATGTGTGCCTTACTCTGTAGCTATACAATCCAACACATTTAGTTGGTGAATGTTGAAAGGTTGCATGTTACACAGTTCTATATTTAGTTAGTCAGCAGTTTGTGCTTCCTTCATATGCATTACAATTTCCTTTAGCGCATGTTCTGTCTAGCCAAACCTTATCAGGACTGTATTTTACCGACATAGTTGACACATGCGTGAGGCCTGACGGGGTCTGACAACACACAGAAAATTAAATTAAAGACCGAATAAAAATTGCTTAAGAAGAAAACAACGAAATAAAAACAAATAAACAAATCAATAAATAATTCAGGTTTTCTTGTTAAAGAATTTAGCGAGTGATATCATAATAACAAGCATGTCGCTAGTGTAAGGGTTATTTCCAATATTTTATTTTGAATGAAATAGCTCAACTTTTATTTTCAAATTTATTTTAATTTTGCAAAATTCAATAGTTAAATAGCTATTAAGAGAGTTATATGTGTTATAGTTCTCTTGTAATGTTTTAAAAGCCATTATGTGTTATTGTTACTTCTTTATGCCAAAGTGGTTCATATTATTCTCAGCATCTTGTATACAAATAAAACTATACTCTTTAACAGATACATTTTTAAGACTAACAAACAGATCCATTAACAATGCTATGTGTCGAATTTAATTTTCTGGTTTAGTATACTACTTTTTTAAATCGCTCTTTGTAAACTAACATGCCTTTTGTCATCATCGTTGCCTTTGTTACCATATGTTGATGTATTTCAACCAGGCTGAAAAAAAACAACCATATTAATTTTGTTTAATAACAAAATACAACGTGGGTTTGTGTTGTCTCACTGTTAGCTTTAGTATGTCAATGTTTATCATTGGCTTGTGAGAACGGATACATATTCACAAGAGAAACACATATTTCTGACACGTAATTGAGTATGTCAACAATTTGTCATTTTCATACTAGTCAGATCACTTTTTGTTTCGATACTAATTTGATAATTAAAATGAACAGAACATTCGAGTTAAGCATTACTAGAAAAAAGAGAAGTAAGGACAATGTATAACTACTACGTTTATAAAAATCAGTGAGAAAGGAACTAAAACTCTGATATCCAACATGTTTCCAGATTTACCTGTTTATTTCCCTTTGTAGTGGTGTCTTTTTTTAAGCCGACAAAAATTTGAGATTTGATAATTATATAATCACTGCTTAATGTTGAAATCCTCAGTGTAAAATCCATCTTCGAAATGAGTAAAATTTCGACGGGTGATATTTTGTATACCCACTAGAGACCAAATTGTGTTATTGTGTATCTAACATGTGTTATCAGTAAACACACCAATAACGTTATGCTAAATCTTTATTTCAAACATTTAGCTAGAACTAATAACGTTATGCTAAATCTTTATTTCAAACATTTAGCAAGAACTTATAACGTTATGCTAAATCTTTATTTCAGACATTTAGCTAGAACTAATAACGTTATGCTAAATCTTTATTTCAAACATTTAGCTAGAACTAATAACGTTATGCTAAATCTTTATTTCAAACATTTAGCTAGAACTAATAACGTTATGCTAAATCTTTATTTCAAACATTTAGCTAGAACTAATAACGTTATGCTATTTTTTTTTCAAACATTTAGCTAGAACTAATACTGAGTTGAATTCATTGTCTAGCTATGGTCAGTACTAGGCACAGCCAACAATTTAAAATTGTTTGTTGATTGAAGCATGTCGTTTTAATGTAGAATGATTTACTGCATACTCGATGTTAGTAGCATTATACTTTAGAATACATTTTTTTTTATGTAAGTATTCGGCTTAGTATTTAATTCTGTCGAAAATGTAGACGCTATGTGATTAAGAATTAGATTTTATTGTGCACGAAAGGTTTAGAGCCTGTGACGTCATATTTTATTTACTTGTGCAACTAGCTAGTTTTAAAGCACCATATCTTAGACGTGTCTTAGGATCAGATATGTAATTTACGGAATTTGTTTAATTTTCACTTGTCCACTGAATGCTGTTGTTTTTACAATTCAGTATGTACAATTTTTTAAGTGAATACAAAAATGAGTATATTCAAGCAGGCAAAAGTAGAGAACCGTCAGGTAACACTACTAATTAGAAGTGTTTTAGTGTATTGAAATATATTATTTAAATACGCAAGCAGTTTTCTCAGTCAAGTTTTGTCATTTGTTAAATCTAATCTCCATAAAACATATACTTTTGACAGACTTTTTATAATAGCACTATTAATCTCACTCTTACTTTTATATCAAACATTAAATATAATATTGAGGTATATAACAAATACTTTCCACATAATTTAAATCAAAATTTTAAGTTGTTTCCCTTATCTTCTTTTCAAAAAAAGCTAATGGGAAATAACTTAAACTAAAAGAATGTAAAGAATTTTGTTTTTGAACAATGTATGTTTACATCATAATAACATGGTAATTCTACATAACAATTACACAAATCACGATACACACATCATAGTGAGGTCAGCAATATGCCCAGCCGCCTTTACTTTCCCTAACGTAAGTTAAGTACCCATCAGAGTTGGGTGGACTCAGGGACGGTTTACTGACTTGAACACCGATTCGAACTCGAGACCTACGGGTTGGCAATCTAGCTCTCTACCGCTAGATTTTCGTTTTTTTTTAAAGCGTTAAACTTGGGTGTCGTGGTGTTAGGGATGTATGCGCTATATATGATGACTACTTCTATTACTAACATTCCAACTATAGACATGTGATGCGGACGGGAACACTCTTATTTCCGACGACACTATTCATACCAACAAGTCCGATCATCGAAATATAACTAGAACTTTAATTATCAATCACTAATACTAGGTATACACTAAAAATATACAACATGCCCTTTCTCTCCAATGACTAAACCCCCAACTGTCTTCACTTGTTGGTGGTTGATTAGAGGAATGGTGTGTAATGTGAGTTATTTTTTAAAGACAGTGTAAGAAACTGACCAACCTCATTGACCGGGTCACAGCATCAATTATCTCGGGAAAAAACCCATTAAAATATATTTGAAAAAAATATGCATTTAATCCTAAGCTGAAGAACCACAGGCAAACATGGGTAGAGATAAAAGACCAGTGAAGTGGAAGCAATATTAGAAACAGTCATCATAATCTGGTAGGTGCATATGCTTACATAGAATAGAGGGTCAGTCCGCTGATGTTGTTGATGTTGTGACCCGGTCAATGAGGTTGGTCGGTTTCTTCATCACTAGATTGTTGATTATGTTGTTGTCGAGACTTGGGATGCAGTCCAATTTAAATTTTATTTTATTTTATTTTTTATTTTAAGGCTTAAGGAATATACGCCAGTTAAAAAATAAAAACAAAATATAAAAAAATAAAATATATTAATACTCGATGGAAAACATCTACTGTATCGGTTAATTGTTTATTCTGATCGGGACTTTAATGGAAGTGTTGATAGTTCGATTTAGTTTACATTGTTTTACTTTATTGTATCGATTGGCTATAAAATCCTTAAATATTGAGTGCTGGTATTTACTGTAAGGATTTCTTTAATTGATGTTTTAATGGTACATCATGTGGTTATTATTAGGATTAATGAAGTTGCTTGATATATGATGAAGGTGTATTGATTTGTGTATTACATTATGTGTTTTTTTTTGTTTTTTTTTTAAAGTCATATCTATGTTATAAGGTATAATATTGATTACATTATCTGTCATTTTCAGATGGACTAGATGCTTGGCAGTGTTATTTATAAATTAACCATTATTGTATACAGTTTAGGAACATGTTGGTCCTGGATTATTTTATTTGTATAGCCTGTATTGATGTCCAGAGACAGGAAACCAGATGAATGGCGCACAAGACGATGTGGCTCGACTAAAATATAAACAACTATCTGGGACATTATACCCCACCCCTCCCCCAACCTCGTGTATTTCGTTTTTGTTTGAGTGCAACAACATTTTCTTCCAGCAGTTGCAATATAATAACATCTTTGTGTAGCTCGTGTGCTTCACAATTAGTTTTAATTGTATATGGTGTAAAGCGGTATTAATACAAGATTTACACCATCAACAGTGGAGTTGCTCCCTCACTGGTCCATTTTTTTTAGAGAATCATCCACATCTTGTTTTCTTTTTTTAAGAGAATCATCCACATTTTGTTTTCCTTTTTTAGAGAATCATCCACATCTTGTTTTCCTTTTATTGTTTATGAAACTGATGGTCAAGACTCACTTGTAGAGGTGGTTGGATTTTGTTCAGACTCTGATGGTCAAGACTCACTTGTAGAGGTGGTTGGATTTTGTTCAGACTCTGATGGTCAAGACTCACTTGTAGAGGTGGTTGGATTTTGTTCAGACTCTGATGGACCAGGAGCTTGAGTTTTACCAGTTTGCTCAGTGGCAATACTTTCATCGGTCCCTCTTTATTCTAGACAATCAATATTTAAAAAAAAAAAACCACTAAAATCAGATCAAATTAAGTTTTTTTTGTATCATTTTTTTGTTGTATATTATATATTTTCAGATTATATAATTGAATTATCATTTGATGTTTTATTAAACACAAACTTTGATTTATAGATACACAATTATTCTTTTTAAAATACGTAACAAAACAATCGGGGTTGCATTTGGAGACACAGCGGATACTTGGCATTTTAATTGATTTCTTCCATGAGGAAAATCGCCTTGATATACGAGCAATTTGATGTACGGGCAATGCTAAAGAAGGAATTAAAATCGTATTTCAAGGTAACACTATTAAACATAATAGGCATTCTACAACAGTATTGAACAAATCTAGAATTCTAAAATCTAATATTAGTAGTTTAATTTCTCCCAATGTGTAGGCCTACTTTATAAAAACTAAGGGAAACAACTTAATGTTAGTCCTTACAATTGTTCAAGTTTAGCAAATTTCATTTTTTGCATAGAGATAAACAGGATAACAACTTTACATTTCATTTTTCATAAATCCTTTAAAACAATACAATACATTTTATTCTCAAGCCTCTATTTTTACCCAAAAATGTTTATAGTTTTTTTAAATTAATTGTCATATATGCTTTATGATTTGTTTTATACAAATTAATCATAAGGGAAATCTTTTGGTTAACGACATTGCACAACAACCACCACCACTTGTTAATAAAATCATTTTATTTTTTACTGTACCTTGTTAATAAAATAATTTTCTTTTACTTGGCCTTAGGTCAGGGTTCGGTAACCTTTTGAGACGAAAGACGAAAGAGCCAAAAGTTGCAATTTTGACAATTTCCCAGTTCTTAAAGAGCCAATGACATTTTAATTTCAATATTTTATTATTTGGTTAGGATTCGGTAAACAAATTTGATTTGTTATTTAAAATAAATAGCTTTAAATATGAAATAATATTTATTCATATAAAAACATACACTTGTTTTGCCAGAATTATGAAATTAGTAATAAAAAAAAAATAAAGGTCTATCCCAATCCACTTTAGAAGCTGTTAATTTAAAAAAAAAAAAAAATTACGTTGTCTCCCATAGCCAGGCAGGCCCAACACGGCAACTGGCTAACTGGCTTGGGTATCGGTTTGATTACCGTGTATCAGTCACTTTTGTCATTCAGTTCTTACCAGGCTTCCACCCCACTAAACACATGGTAAACTCGTACCCCACCGTCCTGTACCCGGCTCAACAGTAGGAAGCTAATAACTACGTCACTCGCGTCAAATTAATGATTACTGACGGATAAGGAAATGCATTCTAAATTAACATTCTCCAATTAACGATATTCGAAAAAGTCAGCACTTGGGCAGTGGCAAGCATGGGATTGTTGTCACAGGGCTGAGTGTCTTTATCCTGTTTAAACGTGTGTATCCTTACAGTATAATTTTTGTTATGAGTTTTGCAAATTAAATAATACAACTATTAATATTTGTCCAAGGTGCTGGAGAGCCGCATCGTACAACTAAAGAGCCGCATGCGGCTCGCGAGCCGTAGGTTGCCGACCCCTGTACTATAACAATTGTCGGCTATCATTTCCTGCACGATATAACTAATAATAACATATATTTGTGTGTATACAATAACATACACGTCAGCTACGGTGTTCGTATGTGGAGAAGGTGTGGAATAGGCAGCTTATATTATAATTGGCTAAGTCCGTATCAAACTCTACATAGATAAGTCACCACGTTGAGGCTAAATGATAGTGTTAGTTCATAATTGAATAATGTTTAAATAATGTATAATATCATGGGGATAGGCTTAAAAGATGGTTCCAAAAGGTTCCAAATTGTTTTTGCCAGAAAGCATATTTTTAACCAACATTGAATATTTTACATTTGAGAAATAAGTACAAACTAACTTCCAGTTTTACTAAGGCTATACATATTCAAACAAATAATTACTATTGATCGATTAAACTAAAGCACAGTGTTGTATTCAATGTCTAGTAATTAAAACAAAAAAAAAATATAGGAAAACAGTTTTGAAAATGTTTATACGTTACATAACGTATACACATTTGAGTATAGCACATTTAAAATACAGACTGAAATATATTGTACCTATCGAACAATGACGTTAATTTTTATTGATGGCAATCCATATCGTTTCATGTAACTAGTTTTGAATGACGGTCTCCCTTAATTATTATCACAGAGGATCATTGTATGGCAGACTTTACTGATAAATTCCTACAGCTGAAGTTACAGCTGAGTGAGTTGTACTATTGATATTTTCTATCGAGATGGGTTTAAATGTGCTCGGATGCATTGGTTGGTCCAATGAGTTGTTAATAAGAAGGTTTGGCAAGCTTGTTTTTTGCATGGAATAGCTTAGATGATGTCAGTTTCATTGTCAATACAGCTATATTTGCTGTAATGGATGATGTGTGATGGTTTACATGTTATATAGTTAGTTGTGTTTGTTGGTTAGAGGAATGGTGTGTATTATTGGTTCTTTTTTGTCCAAGCACCTTAGAAACATTTTTTTTCTTATTCTTTAAGTCATAGTCAGTCCCTCTCTGTTCCATAAAAAAACATCAACGCCTGACCCTCCAGTCCATGTAAGCATTTACAAATAGCATATTCTATTGACTGCTTCTAAATGTTTTAAAAATTTAACATGTTTTGTCCCTATCTGTATTTGTTTGTGGGTTTTTAGCTTAGGATTTAATGTACTAAAAAAATGTATTTTTATACCGAACACACAACACAAGTAAAATACAATTATATCATAAGTTTTTGAATGTCTCCAACCATGTATTTAAAAAATAATAAAGGTCGCGTATAATATCAGTTAAACAATAATATAATTTCTTTGGATAATAAAAAAGCAGATCTTAAGAATATTGCATACACTGAATTATAGAACTTACAAAATTGTCATTTCTATATAAAGTTAGCACTATTTGAATCACGCTACATATCAACACTATGTGGGTATATACAGATAAGTTGTCTCCCTTGTTAGTTTTCAAACCACAATCAATATGATTAATAAACGATTTTTGAGTACACTAGCATTTTTGTAATATTGTTTTTTTTTATAATTTGCAACGATTATATAATATGTCATGGTCTAAACAAGATATAATAATAGTACAAATGAAATTACGTTGAAATGTCGATATTTTTCATGATGTTAATTGAATTGCAAACTTGACATCGGTGAAATGCTCTATATTTTCGACACGGAAGAAACAAGTTTTGATCAAACATGTGATGAATTGGTACCTTTTCTGAAATGTGCTAGTTTTAAAGTAGTGTCTATTTCTAAATGACTTTGCTAAACTCATGGCTTTTTTTTTCTGTGTATGTATCCACAACCGGTCTATTAAACCTAGGTGTATCTAACGTTTTCAGACCTTTAGATGATTTTGTTATATAGAGCAGCTATTTTATCCTCCTCCATCCAGAGTGTGCACTGTTGCCTCAGTGAGTCTAGTCCCTGATAGTGTCTGATGTTTCCTTTGTTATACACCTCCACCCCACTGTTGCCTCAGTGAGTCTAGTCCCTGATGGTGTCTGATGTTTCCTTTGTTATACACCCCCACCCCACTGTTGCCTCAGTGAGTCTAGTCCCTGATAGTGTCTGATGTTTCCTTTGTTATACACCTCCACCCCACTGTTGCCTCAGTGAGTCTAGTCCCTGATGTTGTCTGATGTTTCCTTTGTTATACACCCCCACCCCACTGTTGCCTCAGTGAGTCTAGTCCCTGATGGTGTCTGATGTTTCCTTTGTTATACACCCCCACCCCACTGTTGCCTCAGTGAGTCTAGTCCCTGATGGCGTCTGATGTTTCCTTTGTTATACACCTCCACCCCACTGTTGCCTCAGTAAGTCCCTGATGTTGTCTGATGTTTCCTTTGTTATACACCCCCACCCCACTGTTGCCTCAGTGAGTCTAGTCCCTGATGGTGTCTGATGTTTCCTTTGTTATACACCCCCACCCCACTGTTGCCTCAGTGAGTCTAGTCCCTGATGGTGTCTGATGTTTCCTTTGTTATACACCCCCACCCCACTGTTGCCTCAGTGAGTCTAGTCCCTGATGGTGTCTGATGTTTCCTTTGTTATACACCCCCACCCCACTGTTGCCTCAGTGAGTCTAGTCCCTGATGGCGTCTGATGTTTCCTTTGTTATACACCTCCACCCCACTGTTGCCTCAGTAAGTCCCTGATGTTGTCTGATGTTTCCTTTGTTATACACCCCCACCCCACTGTTGCCTCAGTGAGTCTAGTCCCTGATGGTGTCTGATGTTTCCTTTGTTATACACCCCCACCCCTCGCTTCCCGTCCCCGACATTGTGCTTTGCTGAGTGTTTTAGGTTGAGACCTGCCAATGACAAGTACATCTTTGATCACATTGATGGACCTTACATTAACATAATATTTTATTATATGATCCGTGTAAGAAATTCACATGTACAGACATGAGACATATTATTTCTAGGAGTCTGATCCGTCTAGGTTGTCGATGTATGTTAATTTCATACATTTTCTAGTATTTTGTGGTCATATTGCATATTATTCAATGTCGAGTCGACTGCTTCCAAATAATCTTTGCTCTCTTGCTTCTGCTACTCAGTGATTGTATAAGCTGTTTCTCAATTACCTCAACGGCTTCGACCTCTACGATTATTCTTTTTTGTTTATAAAGCTGTCATTACGTTGTAATTATCTCATCAGTTTCAATATGGCAACGTGTATACTCTACAATGTTATTTTGTACATATATTGGCATTTCTTCTCCAAGCATTTATTCCCCAGTTGCACCTTCAATATCATGTCCAAAACTTTGAAACATCGCTATTGCTACTTAGATGTTCCCGTATTTATTCCTTAACTTCAGCATCCTTTGGTTCAAATGTCATGTATTTTTCTTCCACTAAATAGTAGCTATCAAGAGCGCGTCCACAAAAGCTGACACATCTAATGTACGTGCCTGTGTTAAAGTAGTAACACTGTAGTTGGTGAAACGCTGTAAAGCAAGCACAATTCTATTTTAGTACTTCTGTCGTGAGGGTTCCATAGAAACGCGTTATTCTGAGAAAATGTCTAAAGTAGACCTATGTGTCGCATGTCCTGTCAAGCCGTACTTTGAAAAAAAAAGCTTTCTAAAAATTTTTATGACATTGCTCACAAGTTCACGACGTACCTCACGCGCAATTAGGTTTCCATTTCGTCGGTAGTGCGGGTTACTAAAGACAACTGTTCTTCAAAGAAAATCTCTAAAGTATTACTATAGTATAGGCCTACTATATGTAATCATTGTTTTAAATGTGTAGACCATCATAAATACAAATAATTTAAATTTATTATAATTAATCTGCAAAAGTTATTAAAAATATTTAAAATGTTTAATTTCAAATACTTATTAACTAGTTTAATCCCATTTCTGTATTTAAAACAAGGTAAGGGAGATAACTCAAAATTCTGCCGTGAGTAGATTCATAAGAAGATTACACGTTTATACAGATAATTGCATTTGTTTTGTGTGTTGTAGGATTACAAATAATAGTTACTTTTAAAATATATTTTCATAATCTGAATATACTTGTGACAAAATATATATTTTAACTTAAATTTTGTGGACAAACTTAGAGCCTTATTTTAAACCTATTTGAACACTAGCGATGATTCAATTTAAACAATGTTCTCTACACATTTCTTGGTAGTACACATTTTGTTTATACATTAAAATCATTTTAATTGCAAACCATATAATCTGTTCTGTGGTTACCCCTTGAAAAAAAATCAAATGCCGACAACTCTTAAATTCTGGGTATGTTTCGAAAGTTAAGTGCGTCCTGAACATTATACTAGAACCAGTCGTCTGCCTACGTGCATATGCTTACATGGGCTGGAGAAACAGGCCGTTGATTGTGCTTGTGATTAACGTCAGCCAGATTCCATGACACTATATCAGTACTTAGAATATGCTGTAATATAATTATTTTTTTTATTAATCACATCATTCTAAAATTGTTTTATTGTTTATAGACACGATTATAAATAACCGTTTTTGTGTTCTTTTAATAAGATTTAAATGTTTATCATGTTAGCCATATTACATAGCTTATGTAAAAAAATGGTGACACTTGAATACATTTCCTGAAGGCTAATTGTAGATCTACTAATATGACTTTTCGGAATGATCATCTTTTTTTTTTCTTTTGATTATAATACATAAACAAGAAGACAGTAGACACTGACAAGATCTAGCTCGCGTCTAGTGCTAGTTTTTACACGATCAATGTGTATAACTGTAACATGGGAAATTAACAACATAATTGTATCAACATATCACAAAATAGGATTACAACAAGCATATTTACACAACCCAGCAGATAAACACACACATGAGAATCATACGTTCTAGAAAACAAAGAAGAAGCATCATCTCCAAGAAGAGTTGAAAGATGTTTAAATAACGTCACTATTTAATGAGATCGTTGAAATGTATCCTGAAATGAGACGATCATATTTTGTTTCCCCTTCAGCTACCCATTCTACATAGAGAAAATATAATAGTGAACTTATGACCAGGACATTTTGTTTCCCCTTCAGCTACCCATTCTACATAGTGAAAATATAATAGTCAACTTATGACCAGGACATTTTGTTTCCCCTTCAGCTACCCATTCTACATAGAGAAAATATAATAGTGAACTTATGACCAGGGCATTTTGTTTCCCCTTCAGCTACCCATTCTACATAGAGAAAATATAATAGTGAACTTATGACCAGGACATTTTGTTTCCCCTTCAGCTACCCATTCTACATAGAGAAAATATAATAGTGAACTTATGACCAGGACAGACTGGCACATAGTTTAGGTCTGGTCTCAGAGAATATTGAGTAAACAGAAACATTTAAAATCTGCATGAAACATGAATTAGGTCTGGTCTCAGAGAATATTGAGTAAACAGAAACATTTAAAATCTGCATGAAACATGAATTAGGTCTGGTCTTAGAGAATATTGAGTAAACAGAAACATGTAAAATCTGAATGAAACATGAATCTTCCTAAAAACTGCACACATCACATGCAGATTAATATTTAACATGACGCTGATATAGAAAATTCGGCTGATTTCACGTAGAAAAACAAAAAAGATAAAATACTAAACAGATTGAGAAAATTTCATTCTACAACACCAATAGCACTACTATCATTATAAACATAAGCCGTAATAGAAATCATGGTTCGATTAATGAACGTATCTACTATCGTTTAAAATCATAGACAATTTAAAATGATCTGTTGGCGGATATGCACATGTATCGAATGTTTTTTACGTAATATTTATTTGCAAACTGTATGAGGCTTGTCATAATAAAAGAACTGGATACATTTTAATTTTAATGTAGAATTATTATTTTTATTATTATTATTATGTGAACTTTATATTGTTCAAAAATACATTTATTTTATTTCATTTTAGCTTTAGCTACCTCCCACTCTTTTTTTAGAAGAGCTAAGTGAAATAACCTCTATATTTAATTCTAAATTTGGTGGAAAGAATTTGTCACAAAACATTATTTGTCATTTAATGCTTATTGTACAATATGAATGACCATTACAATACATGTATACACATGTGTCAAATGTATATTTTTCTTTGATATTAAAATTATCAAGAGATACACATTGAATATGAAAGCTGTAAGCGAGTCATATGATGTATGACAAGACACTTGAACATTTTAAATTAAATATTATCTATGACATTTGTAAAATTTAGCATCGGATTTTGTATTGTGTTCCGAAGGTGTTTATTTTAGTATGAATGGAATGTAGCCTGTGATGTAGCTAGCATTATTTTAGCTATTGAAATCCATGATTAGAATATAACTTGAACTCACACATCGAGTGTATAGAGGATGAATGCAGTATGTCCAAAAAACATAACCTCGGAAAAAAATGAGTTTATAAATACCATAACAAAATTAAATAGTGCTAACTATTCACAATATATGTAGAAATGGTACATCGATTAAAAAAAAAAAGTGTACAAACTGCATTTGTCGATAATACACTTGACGTGTTGAGTATACATTTACTAACCTATACACAGAGAAATATAAGATAATTCTAAACATCTACACAAAGTAAATACGCTTCAATTATGTTAACCCCGAGGTATACAGAAGATATGGCTAGTAAGAAACATATTACCATGCATTTAAAACAAATATGTATACACAATATATAAAAACCGTTTAAAAAAAATGCTTGGTACTAGAAAGTGCACAAACACATCTTTCCTTATGTCAAAACGTGTTACATTATGTGCTAACCTTGTTTTACTAATCCGTTATAGTCTTTGTTTGATTTAAAAGATGCAATTGATTTAGAAGGAAAAAAGTGTTGCTATTTTTCAGTACTAAAGTTTTTAGTGTGACACACGTATGCAACTATAAAAAAAAACAACAGAAGATATAATTTAAAACAAGCGCGTGTTAGTAAAATAGACATCGCAATCTACGAATGTGGGTACTGTGAAGCTAGCTTCCAAATATACGATGATCTTTTGAACACTCAGAAATACACCATCAACATGAAACGGTCGCTTGCAGATTGACCTAACACTGGATTCGGACAATGTTCAAAAATCCAACTGTAAAAATAAAAAAGCATCAATTACTTGACAGGGTAATAAGCCAAGTACATAGTATAATATACAAATGCTAAACGACACAGAATCAAATTGGTAATATCTTCTGTTGTCATTTGAGTGTTAAATTACAATCAAGACTATGCATAATCTTAAACAATATACGCTTATAAAATATAATATAAACACATGTAACACTATTGGTTTTGTGGTTTTGAATCGATGAAATCATGAAATCGGTATGAAAGTTCAAATAAAAACAATGCCACAATGCTCCTCTTTGAAGAAGTGTGTTTAGAGTTTCACTAAGATTTTAGCAACTGAAAACAGACTATCCCATATCTAATGATTATTTATGATTGAAACACATTTCATATATAGATAGGCATGTGAACATTATTGTATATTTAACAATAATTAGCTAATTTAGGCACATTTTCTTTTCGTAAAATTTATTTGATCTCAAAGTGTGGTGAATGGTGAAAGATTGCAAGCTACACAGTTCTATATTTAGTTAGTCAGCAGTTTGTGCTTCCTTCATATGCATTACAATCAATTTCCTTTAGCGCATGTTCTGTCTAAAAAAAGACAAAAACACACACAGCATGAATAATTCAGGTTGTCTTTTAAAAGTAATGTTTCGAATGATATATTAGGTAAATTAACATGTTGTTATCAGTAAGAGTTATTTCCCATATACTTCCAACAATGAAATTCATTGAAGTAACTCAAATTTTAATTCTAAAATTATTTTAAATAAGCAAAATCCCATAATTTAATAGATAAAAAGAATAATAATCTATCTGCTCTTTTTTATTTTTAAAATAAAAATTGATTTGTTATTTAAACTGCACTTTCTAGAGTAGTAAATATTTTTTCTTATCATTAAATATACACCATTGACCATCTTTATTAATAGATACATTTTTAAAGACTCTCTAACCGTTCAAATTAACATTGCTCAGTCGTTAAAGTCTTCGGCTTCAGTTAAATACTTTTTATTGAAATCCTAATATATAATTCCCCATGTGCGCACCTCTCTCTCTCTCTCTGTCTGTCAGCAAAATATTTTCGCTGGACATCACGTCAGAAACGGCAGCGATATATGGAAAACTTTATACGGACTTTTGTTGAAAATAATATGTTAGATGTTTTAAATGTATAACCACAATTTTATTTAAAGAAGAAAAATAAAAAATAAAGGCGTATTCGAATGTAGAGAAACAGTATTATTTATGCAACCGGAAAAGCATTAATAGATGTGAAAAAGAACGCATAAAACTGTGACGTCACTATTGCTTATACATTAACTAATGACGCCATCTGCCGTGTTTAGAATAAAAAGAAATGAACCATTTCATTCAAATTTGATTTAGATCTACGTACACTATGAAATGTATACAATACAATTTTTCCGGCCTAAACTCATAAAATTTATTTTATTTATTTGGATTCTAGATCTAGATATTCTAGATTCATCTATTCAAATAATACATCTCTATACTAAAGTATTTCAGGCCTTAATTACTTTATTGAAATCTTTGTTTATCTATGCAATTTGCTAATCTCTATAATATATAAAGCAAAGTTGTCGGGTGCCCGATAGGGCACTTCCCGGCGCCGCAGGCGCTTCAAATTTGGCAGGATCTTGCCCTGGGGCGACAGAACACGGGGGCCGGTTGGCCGAAAAGTCTACGATGATGTGGTCAAAACTGACCTCGACTGACCGGCGCCTTATATGAGCTATAAATAGAAAAAAAATGTCCACGGAGGAACCTCTTCATAACTTGTGAGGTCGTAGACCGACCCTCGGGCGAATTAATTAAGCATTCAAATTATCAATGTTTTCGAAAGCCTAAGCGAAGCTGGGCAGCATGCCTAGTTATTATAATATTTGTCATCACGAGCCGATGATGGAAAGTTTAATACACAATTGAAGAAACTGAAGTTGTATCTTACAGGTGTTATTATTATAACACCAAACTAAAACAACAGTAGACCCGACATTTTACATAAGGGCCGACTCAGTTAAAGAAGACAGCACGCATATATCATTTTAATTACATAAAACAAAGGCATTTTGCAAACAGACAAAAAGGCATGACACTATACGACAATATCACATACGAGGCACTCCGTCTGTACATGTTTTAACTATTTCAATAAACTATTATTTTATATAATACAGAGAGGAAATTATAAAAACTACTATAACACTGATAAATCGGAAACTTTTTAAAACACTACATAATAAAACTATTAGTTTCAATTTAATGTAGAAACACATTATAATAGTAAAAAATATGAAATATATAGATTTGAAAAAAAAGGAATTTTAAATGATAAAATATGTTTCTAAAATTTTGATTTAAATGTTAAAGCATGTTTTAACTAAATCGTTTAATTTTGTGTTACTGAATTTTATTTACTTTATTTAAAAAAAACGAAAATGGGCAGTGACTAAATATAAATAATACATTTCATGGATATGCAAACATTTCAAACGAAATGATAGTATAGATTGAGTTTTATTTTATTGCATTTTAGTGTCCATTCGAGCATGTGTCGTATTCGGGCAAGTGTCCATTCGGGCATTGTCGTATTCGGGCAAGTGTCCATTCAGGAAAGCGTCTTGCTCCCATGTATTTGCATTGGTGGTTCGATGTAATTTTCGCCTTTATAAATGTATTTTTAGTTCCTAGTTTAGGTCTAGTCTATTTAGACGGTGTTGTGTGCTGGCTCGTTAAATGAATGCCACTTTTTAAGATGTTGTATAGAAAGAGTCTGGGGCTTCACAATGTCAACACTACGTTATTTGCGTGTTTTGTTGCAAACTGTTCCAGCATCTTTCATTTTAATCTAAAGTATAATACGATTTAAAACATCGAGTAATGTTGTGTGAACAAAACAATATAACAATAGAAATCTGATTGTATGATTAATTATGAAGAATGGTTTGCCTTAATTATCTTTTCAATCTTTAAATGGGAAGCAATTAACATAAACATTGAGAAAAAAAACAACAACATTAAACATTGTTGGTTATTCTACATTAAAACGTCAAAGCCGGGCAATAAATTCAACTCATTATTAGTTCTAGCTAAATGTTTGAAATACAGTTTTAACATACCTTTATTGATTTGCTTTTGTATAATACATATTAGGGGTCATCCATAAATGACGTCACGCTTTTTGACGATTTTTACCTCCCCCCTCCCCTCCGTCACACATCGTCATAAAAAGCCAGACCCCCACCCTTAAAATGACGTCACACCTCAGCCTACAACCCACCTCAAAATTGCAGTTGATTTTTTTTTTATAAACATCGACATTTTTCCCAAATCTTCTGAAACATGTCAAAATAGAGTAATTCAAATTTGCGCAGTAATTCTTTTATCGACCAACCCAACTCCCTCCCCTTTCTTTTTATTGCAATGCACCAAATATATAAGGGAAATAAACTAGTAAGTCTTTAAGCAGGATAGTTGTTTCCTTTTTTTTCAATTTCTCCCTTCATAAATACACTAAGTCTAGTGAACTAACTTTATTTAATATTCACTTTCCGTTTGAAACAAAAAATGGCATCTGGCAAGTATGAAAACGACACGTTGGTGACCTACTTACAAGTCCAATTAAATGACAGAAAAAAGTTCTACTCTTGTGAATCTCTATCCGTGCTCACAAGCCAATGATAAACATTAAAATACTAAATCTAACAGTGAGGCAATACACACTAACACTGTTAATTACATGTGTGTTCTTAAAACAAAAGCTGTATTTAATGTGTTAGTTCTTTACGGCCTAGTTAAAATGGTGTAGCTTGCCCAGTGTTTTAAACCTGTATCCATAGCAACTATGTCTGCGAAATGAAAGTACCGCAATTTTGAATTAGAGAGGTGCGTGAAATTTTTACAACGTTTATTATAATAGGAAACATAACCGTATGGCCACTTCATGTAGAGTTCAATAATGTATGTATAGGTGCCTGCCTCGGCTATTAAAGTAATAGCCACTAGAATACACTGTTCTTGAAGGTTTAAACTTAACTAGCAAAGGGCAGTGAATTGTATTTTTAATAAACATAATGCACCCGGTATTGCCCGGGCTTAAGAAATACATTACATTTCCAATTTAAATGTCAATATACACATATCATCGAATATATTTTTTTTTAAAATCACGTACTATTGCGTTTATTTTTTTACATTGTTTTTGTCCATATGTTAAGTCTATTGACTAAATCTTGATTGATCTTGTCTCTAGGCTTACTACATCAGCAGCACTTTTAAATTTTATTTCAACAGAACCGAACGCAAAATGCACGAGACGTTAGATAAAAATGCGTACATATGCCATATTTAATATGTGTTATATCATTTTTAAAACACACATATTTTTTTTTAACTTTAAGGTAACTGTCGATAATTTCTTGTAAAATAGAATGTCTATTGTTCTTTAGTTTGGTGTTATAATAATAACACGTGTAAGATTCAACCTCATTCTCTTCAATTTAGTTATAAACTTTCCATCATCGGCTCGTGAAAACCAATACATATTTGCAAAAATAATACTTGAATTTGACATGTATTTTATTTCAATAAAAAGTATTTAAATTTACTGAAGTCGACGGAGGGGTATCAGACGGCGGAGTGGTTGCAAGCCTGTTTAATTGAACGGTTAGTTACTCTTTAAAAATGTTTATATTAATAAAGTTGGTTTATGATGTGTACTTGATGCTAAGATTAATATTTACCAGTCTGAAGTATAAAAAGTATAAAACAAAACACAACTATTTTTATTTGAAAAAAAGTAAAATACTCAGAACGATTACTGTTCTTTTTAACTAATAAATCTTTGGATTTTGCTAAATTAAATTAACTTGGACATTAAAATTTGAGTTACTTCAATCAATTTCATTGTAATAAATATATGGGAAATAACTCTTACTCTAATAACATGCTTATCTACCTAATATATCATTTTGTATTGTTTTTGTCTTTTTTCGAACTTTTCCTGCTAAGTATCTTTGTATTATGTGTGCATTTTCATCTTATGTGTATTATCAGACCACAGCAGGCCTTACGCATGTGTGAACTATATCATTAATATGAATGAAACGGACATTACCGATAAGGTTTGGCGATAAGGTTTGGCAAACAATGTGACGTCGCAACATCCCCCCTTCCCCCTCATCACACATCGTCACAAAATTACGCCCCCCCCCCCTCCACCCTACGCGTGTGACGTGATTTATGGATGACCCCTATGGACTGTTTAATTGATCTCATTATATGATTGTTTAATTAAGCGTAGCTATCAATATTTTATTTCATTTTTGTTAACACCATAGTTATGTGTGCAATACGTTTATAGAATGATACATGATTGTTTTTAGAATTATACATTACAATTCTTCGTAACCAGTTAATAATTGCTGTTGTCACAGTTCAGTAGGCATATTTAAATGTTTTTAAATGTATTTTTATTTTATTTTCCCGTTTAAGACACGTTTTTACAGCTACCTTTTGCCTTGCATGTTTACTTTTGTTTTACAATTTTCATTATCTTTTTGTTAGGACTAAAACCGTTTTACAATAGTGTTTCTTATTTCTTACATTAAATATATATATATATATATATATATATATATATATATATATATATATATATATATATATATATATATATATATATATATATATATATATATTTATTTATATATTTATATATATATATTTTTTTTTAAATATATATATATATATATATATATATATATATATATATATATATATATATATATATATATATATATATATATATATATATATATATATTTATTTTTAAATTGTTGCATGTTTTATTTTTGAATAAGCAATGATTGTAATTCTTTTCAGCAACGTCTATATCATCTTTTGTTGTTTCCCTTCCAGCAGAAATCCGCAGAGCTCTAAAAGCAGCAAACTCAGTTGCTCCTGTAGCAAGCAGAATATGTGATGGCCTGTCTTGTGCATGACAAGCAGCTCCCACACTAGCCTGTATACTGGTTAGGCTAGACAGAATCTCATGACCTTTCATCATATCAGGACCGACAAAAGACACATTACATGTATTTGGTAATCGATCACTTTTGTTGGTTTTCGGATTGAAAATAACATGCTCTGCAAAGATTTCTTTTAATCTCTGTTCCAAGTAATCCCTTACATCAAGCATATGGGACTGGTAGTGCTGTAGGTTCTTATAGACAAGTTCTGCAGCCTTTCCTAACCCTGCTATCATGGGTGTATTTTCTGTACCAGGCCTGAAGTTCCTTTCTGGTCCTCCACCAAAAAAACATAGGATACAATGGTGTGGTTTCAGATGGATTCTTTACATAAATCCTTGGACCATAAAATTTGTGACCAACTATTGTCAGGTAATCAACACCAAGTTGTTTAACATTGACAGGAAATTTACCAATGGCTTGTGCAGCATCTGTGTGTATAAAAATGTTCTCAGTTTCACCTTTCTGTCTCTTCAGGGACTTAACTTTTTGACTCACTGCTGAAATAGACTGGATAACACCTGTTGTATAGTTAGCAAGCATAATAGTAATGAGTACAGTTGTAGGACGAATAGCTGCTAGCACATCATCGACATGGACAGCTCCAGTAGAGTGGCGTACAGGGACTTCTGTCACATCTGCCAGCCCTTCAGCTTTGTAATGGTCCAAGACAAGTTTGATAGAATCATGTTCTATATTGGAGGTTATAAAGTGAGGTCGATTAAGGCACACATTGTTATCTCCTGTTTGTTGATCTTTCAGTGATAACTGCTTTTGAAACTGTTGTTTAGCAATATGTAACATCCATTTGTTCCCCTCTGTTCCTCCAGAAGTAAAAATTATATCTGGAGGATTGGCTACAATCATGTTAGCAACATGTGTTCGTGCTGTAGTTATTGTGTTTTTATATGTGTCTAAATTGGTGCTATATGTGAACTAGATGGATTTCCCCATGACTGTGTCAGCGATTCAGAAATAGCCTGAACAACTTCTGATGCTAAGGGTGTTGTTGCATTGTAGTCTAATTAAACACCTTCCATTTTTTTCATATTTTTTTTATTATTAAGTAAGTAGCGTGTCGGCTCACAATGTTGTTAAATAATAAAGTATATATAATAGTTATGCATACAACCGGAGAAGAAAAAGCAGAGATTAAATTGAGGAATGCGTGTGTCTTGAAATACATGTTTTTATTACGTTTTCAGTTTGCCCATTCAATTTTTGTCACTTTATAAATCTAATCTCCAAGAAACTTATACTGTGGACTCATATTCATATATGCAATTCACAATTAACAAGTAATTCCATATCAAGCTTTAAATGTCACATAATGTTTCGAAACAAATAATTATTCTCAAATTTGAATTCAAATGATAAGACATAAGTATAAATGGGAGTTAACTAAAACAAGTTGGAAGAAGAAAAAAAAATGAATTTACAACAATCTACGTTATTAAAAAACATAAAGAGATATAATAAACAACAAATAAAAGATGCCCGTAATATTAAAAACTAGAGTTGTATCACAAAACACCTGTGGAGGAGTAGGTGTTAAAATAATATCACAGTTTATTTTAAATGTTTAAATTCATGATATGTATATTTTTAGACCACCTGGGTGTTTTCGTGTATAGAACAGTGGTTACACATTGTGATAAATAAGCACACTTTATAGTATGCGCTTAATTCTGAATTTCTTATAAAGTGAAAAAAGAAATATGTTTCCATCCAAGCAGACACGGTACATTTATACAGATAGGCGAATATATCATGAATTAAAAGCTCAACCAGTGCATGTATATATGCTTATCATGATGGTTTGTCTTTCATTGATAATTACATGGGCTAGTGTGTTAAGGTTACTGTTTACATGAAACATTACTTAGATTGTGCCTTTAAAGATTTTGAATTATGGTTAAGTTTGGTCGTTTTTTATAAAAAAACACCCAGGCAAATGATATTTAATAAAGCTAAGGTTTTCCAATTATACGTCTTTGAACTGTAATAACAGAGTAGTAGTAGATATGTTGACTCTAACGTTCAATGAGCTGCTACTGTCATATCACCTTGTGTTAATCTTTATAACTTCTATTTAATGTTCACAAAGAAAACATTTCATTACGGTCACAATAAAAATAAAACAAGAGGTATATCATTTTAATTACTTTATTGAAACAGGAAGGAATGAAACTGGTAAGATTAGTGATGTTTTTTTTTTAATAAGTTGTATTTTTTAAACTATGCCTGACTGTCAGGGGCGTAGCGAGGGGGGGGGGGGGGCGTGCGGACCGCACCGGGTGACACCATTTAGGGGGGTGAAACCAAGGCAAAAAATAGTAAAATATATAGAGAAAAACTTGAGGGGGGGGTGCAAATCGAAAGTTTAATGGGGGGGGTGCAAATCGAAAACTTGAAAGGGGGGGGGGGGTGCAATAATCCAAAGTATGAGGGGGGTGCAAATAAAAAATTGGAAAGTTTGTCCCCGGGAAGGGTCGCTACGCATCTGAATGGTGACACCATTAAGTGCCGCACCGGGTGACACCCGACCTCACTACGCCACTGCTGACTGTAAAGCTTGGGTAAACGGTCAAATATAAAATGACAAATATTTTTTTAATAACACAATAAAGGATAATGCTATGAAATGAACTGGTCTGATCAAGTGAATTTACCCTGAACACCAGCATACGTGAGCTCACTTAAGGTACTGGTTGAGGTGTAGGCCTCTGTAATGTGAAGGAGATAGACGGCGGATCTAAATCAGGTTCATTTACTTATTTTTAATGCTAATCTCTTTCGGTCACTGATTCATTTACTTGTTACACTAATAACGCTACACTTTATCCAGAAACTAATTATTCACCGAACCTGATTGAAGCATAATATGTCTAAAATTGTTTGTGGCTTTTGTTTGGGTTGGACCAGCGATGTGTGGACGATATATGTTGGCAAGTTTGTTATATGCCTAAAATAGCTATGGTAGTGCACATAGTTTTATCTCTGTAGTTTAACTCGATAATATGTGGCTTGTCTGATGGATTTACAAGGTGTGTGACGTCCACACACATTGCGGATTTTAGACAACCCCTCTACCACGTCCACACTATTCCGAATTCAATGATGACCCACTCATCCCCCCCCTCCCCCGAAAGAAAGTCTACCGCTGGGAATTTATGTAGAGAATATATACTTTTTAACAGTGTCTGACCCCCCCACCCCCCACACTCTCCAAAAAAATACAAAAATTATAAAATAAAAAATTATAAAAAATAATAAAAAATAAATTATGTTTTAATCTAAATGAGAAGTAATTAACATATTAATACAAATATAAATAATTCATATTAATATTTGAAAAAAAAATAGGCCTAATACATTAATAGTCATTATGTGTTGTAGCTAAATATTTGAAACAAATTTTGACCTATCGTTATTAGTTTGATTATTTATAGTAAGCCTACATGTTAAGTGCACGGTAACGATCCTGTATACTTAATAGACACATGCATACTTTAAAAAAAAAAAAAAAAAAAGCTACTTATGTAAAATCACGGGTTAAGTTCAACAGAACCTTACGCAAATTCTACAAGACGTCAGATAAAACGATGTGCATATGTCATATTTAATATTTTTAATAAAGTGTCTACTGTTTACTTGGTTTAGTGTTATATTAATAAAGATTGTAAGATACAACCTATATCAGAACCAAGTGCTCTTTATTGAACATTGACAAACTTCCCACACTTGTCGGGGTATTGAAAAGATGATGTTTTAGTTTCTGAAGGTATGGAGGGGGGAGGGGGGGCAGGTGGTCTGATTCTATCGACTACAGGTAATGGTGGTCTGATTCTATCGACTACAGGTAATGGTGGTCTGATTCTATCTACTACAGGTAATGGTGGTCTGATTCTATCGACTACAGGTAATGGTGGTCTGATTCTATCGACTACAGGTAATGGTGGTCTGATTCTATCGACTACAGGTAATGGTGGTCTGATTCTATCGACTACAGGTAATGGTGGTCTGATTCTATCGACTACAGGTAATGGTGGTCTGATTCTATCGACTACAGGTAATGGTGGTCTGATTCTATCGACTACAGGTAATGGTGGTCTGATTCTATCGACTACAGGTAATGGTGGTCTGATTCTATCGACTACAGGTAATGGTGGTCTGATTCTATCGACTACAGGTAATGGTGGTTTGATTCTATCGACTACAGGTAATGGTGGTCTGATTCTATCGACTACAGGTAATGGGGTGGCAGGTGGGGGGGGGGGCAGGTGGTCTGATTCTATCTACTACAGGTGGGGGGCAGGTGCTCTGATTCTATCGACTACAGGTAATTGTGGTCTGATTCTATCGACTACAGGTAATGGTGGTCTGATTCTATCGACTACAGGTAATGGTGGTCTGATTCTATCGACTACAGGTAATGGTGGTCTGATTCTATCGACTACAGGTAATGGTGGTCTGATTCTATCGACTACAGGTAATGGTGGTCTGATTCTATCGTCTGCAGGTAATGGTGGTCTGATTCTATCGACTACAGGTAATGGTGGTCTGATTCTATCGACTACAGGTAATAGTGGTCTGATTCTATCGACTACAGGTAATGGTTGTCTGATTCTATCGACTACAGGTAATGGTTGTCTGATTCTATCGACTACAGGTAATGGTGGTCTGATTCTATCGTCTACAGGTAATGGTGGTCTGATTCTGTCGTCTACAGGTAATGGTGGTCTGATTCTATCGACTACAGGTAATGGGGGGGGGGGGGGGCAGGTGGTCTGATTGTATCGACTACAGGTAATGGGGGTGGGGGCAGGTGGTCTGATTCTATCGACTACAGGTAATGGGGGGGGGGGCAGGTGGTCTTATTCTATCGACTACCGGTAATGGGGGGTGGCAGGTGGTCTGATTCTATCGACTACAGGTAATGGGGGGGGGGGGGGGCAGGTGGTCTGATTCTATCGACTACAGTTAATGGGGGGGGGGCGGGACAGGTGGTCTGATTCTATCGACTACAGGTAATGGGGGGGTGGCAGGTGGTCTGATTCTATCGACTACAGGTAATGGGGGGCGGGGGTGGCAGGTGGTCTGATTCTATCGACTACAGGTAATGGGGTGGCAGATGGGGGGGGGGGGGGGCAGGTAGTCTGATTCTATCGACTACAGGTGGGGGGGGGGGCAGGTGGTCTGATTCTATCGACTACAGGTGGGGGGGGCAGGTGGTCTGATTCTATCGACTACAGGTGGGGGGGCAGGTGGTCTGATTCTATCGACTACAGGTGGGGGGGCAGGTGGTCTGATTCTATCGACTACAGGTAATGGTAGTCTGATTCTATCGACTACAGGTAATGGTAGTCTGATTCTATCGACTACAGGTAATGGTGGTCTGATTCTATCGACTACAGGTAATGGGGACATGTGTGTGGTCTCTGACCTGTCCTTTACAGTGTCAATTTGATCGATTTTGTATTACACTTTTCTGCATTGGCTCGTGGGGAACACTACATCTTTGTAATAAAGACATTTCTTTCTTACATGTATTTTATTTTATTTATTGTTTTTTTCTCTTGCTTTTTCCCGCCTCAGACATGTAATTTATAGCGTCAGTTTGCCTTGTATGTTCAATTTAGTATTACAGTTGTCATCATTGGCTTGTTAGGATTGATACATATATACAATAGTAATAATTATTTCTTACTTGTAGCCTACTTTCAATCATTCAAGATGGTTTACTTACACATATATCTAATACAACCTGAAAATGCATATGTGTAATTAAATGATGATTCAATGCATTGTTTCCCATCGGTGCGGTGGGTTGAGGGGGGGGGTCGGGCTTTTAAGTAGAGTTGAAATAAATGTGGGCTTACAGTGAATTAAAATGATACACATTTTATGCAACGGGAAAAAGTTATGTTATTACAATGAGACACATCAAATCAAACATTTTTCCCTTTCAAACATCTATATCTATAGCAGTCGTCTCACAATTTAAAAACTGAAATAAAAAACAAATAATGAAAATTAAATTAAACATTGATAGTGTTGATAATCCTATATTAAAACGTGAAAGCTGGGCGATACATTCAACTCATTATTAGTATCGACTAAATGATTGAAATATGGTTTTAACGTAAACTTTTTGATTTGCTTACTTATAATACATATTAAATGCACAATACAAATATTGGGTCTTAAGTGGGTAGAATATAATACAAATTACCAGACGAATCTCCAGCCATTTCCAAGTTTGGTTTAAATGTACACAGTACTTCTATTATTAACCAACCCACCCCCTTTTTTATTGTAATAAACTAAATTTCTAAGGGAAATAAACGAGTACATCTTAATTAAAAATACAGAAGGGTATCATAGCTGTTTCCTTTATTTTGGTTTCTCCCTTCTCTGAAGCACTACAGTGAGCTAGACTTGTATGCTAATTTTAGTATTCACATTCCGTTTCAAACGAAAAAGATGTCATATGGCAAGTATGAAAACGACAAGTTGGTGACCTACTTACAAGACCAATTAAATGTCAGAAACAATGTTTATTCTTGTGAATCTCTATGCGTGCTAACAAGCCAATGACAAACACTGAAATACTAAAGCTAACAGTGAGGCAATACAATCTGACAATGTGTTTAATATGGTAGCTCTTTACAGTGGCGTAGCGAGGTCGGGTGTCACCGGTGCGGCACTTAATGGTGTCATTCCCCAGAGGCGTAGAGACCCTTCCCGGGGGCAAACTTTCAAGTTATCGATTTGCACCCCCCCCCCATCGCTAAGCCCCTGGTTCTTTACATGGTGTCGTTGTCCAGTTTTTTAAATATGTAACCATGGCAACTATGTCTGCCGAAATGAAGTAAACGAAATTAAGTTTGCTTATAGAGGTGCGTGAAGTTTTAACAAAATAAACGTGCATTCCAATAGAAAACCTAAGCGTATGGTCACTTCATGTCGAGTACACTAATGTATCTATTGGTGCCTGCCTCGGCTATTATAGTAATAGCCACTTGAATATACTGTCTTGAAGGTTTTACCAGAGGCGTAGCTAGGGGAGGGCGGCCGCCCCGGGCGCCGACCCTAAGGGGGCGTCAAAAGGGGTAGAAAAAAATTAAAAGCTCATTTTAAGCTGCAGTTTTCAATTATAAACAGTCAAAGTAAAGAAATTTAACGGCTGAGAGCCTTTGCATACTGATTTAATTGTTTTCTACCTTGATTGTGCAACTGTAAAACGTATATCTTTAAGAAACAGTGACTGGAAAAACCGTTTTCCAGCTTTACTAGATGTGGGGGGGGGGGGGGGGGGCGCTTTTTCGAAGACTAAAATCGAAAAAATTCACACCGGATTAAGGAATAAATAACCGATATCACTCAGAAAAGAAACCCATTGAACTAAAGCGTATTTTATGATTGTGTAACATAAAAAGAGTTATTGGCGTTTAAAATCCGCTCTACCATTTTTGTCCAAGATGGTTGGGCGCTTTTTCACTAACAGAAATCACAGGATTTTTACTTGATCGGTTGCTAGATAACTCTTTTAACACTTAGAATAGAAATCCATTGTATTAACACTTAATGTACGATTTCACTACCCAGTTTTGCTAAGTAATAACGCGACTAGTTCTTTGCATTAAGAGAAATAAATATAACGGATTCTTGTATCGCTATCCGATCAGTAAAATAGCAGACTGTCGGAGCGAATGGGTGGGAAGCGACACTCTTTGCCAAAATTTTAAAAGAGATGAAAATTAGTATAGTGTACTGAATATTACTTTGTTCAACCTAACTGATAATTCAAAATTGCAATATTGGCCTACTATTATCGAAATTGTTCTAAAGACACGACCAAAAGAAGACCAACTAATGTTTGCACCTTCTACAAAATACACACTAAAGCAGTGGTTCTTAATTTTTTGGAATACCGAACCCCACCAGTTTCATATGCGCAATCACCGAACCCTCCTTAATAGTTGTATCGTCCACAATGACAAAATCTGATCGTGAATCCTATGAGTCGGGTGTGTGTCTTGACCTCCGCGGAAGCCCTGAGACTGAATTACCGAACCTCTCGGGTTCGATGGAGCCCACTGTTCTAAGCTCTTTTGATTTTCTACTTATTATTCGTTTCGGCATCTTAAGGGGAAATTAATTGGCGTCCAGTGAAGTTTTAGGGAACGACAATCAGCGTAGTTGTTAATTTATTTTCCAGACTGTCGCACACACAAACACACTCACGCATATATATATATATATATATATATATATATATATATATATAGGGGGCGCCAAAATGAAAGATCGCCCCGGGCGCCGGGAGGGGTCGCTACGCCTCTGGGTTTTACCTTAAATAGCCGTCACGGCCAGGCCATACACTCAACTTTATGAAAAAAACAAACAAAAAAAAACTCTATCAAAGAACCGTGACTTGTGTATTTAATAAACAGCTAGCACCCAGCACCGGCTATTATAGTAATAGCCACTTGAATAAATATTATTAACTTTTAAGATAATCGTCGCTAATTCTGTGTTTAATAGAGTATTCACTGTTGCCTTAGTTTAGTGTTATATTAATAACAATTGTAAGATACAACCTTTCATATCAGAACCTGTCGCTCTTTATCGAACAGTGTCACACTTCCCACACGTGTCTGAGTGTTACAAAGATTATGTTTTATTTTCTAAAGGTATGGGGTGGGGGGGGGGGGGGGCAGAAGGTCTGATTCTATCGACTGCAGGTAATGGGGACATGTTTTTAGCCTCAGACATGTAGTTTACAGCGTCAGTTTGTTCAATTAAGTATTACACTTTTCTGCATCGGCTTGTGAGGAACACAACTGCTGTGCAGAATAATTGTTTTGATATGTATTTTCAGAACATACGCTAAATGAAGTTTTACATTTTATGAAGGAAACACAAACTGCTGACTAACCAAAAAAAAAACTGTGTATGGTATGCAACCTTTCAACATTCACCAACTACATTTAAAGGATTGTATAACTACAGATTAGTGCACACATTGTTACTTAGAGATCAAATAAATCTTAATAAAAAAAAAGGTTCCTAAATGAGATTAATATTATTAAGTATTCAATATTGTACGCATCTATGAAATGTGTATTGATCTTAAATAATTATTAACTATGGGATTGTTTATTTTGAGTCGCTAAAATCTTAGTCAAACACTAAACATAACTTCATAGATACGCATTGTTAGCGTATTGTCAAGATAATATGAACATTTTATATTTTTAATATCAACACACTCCATTCTAAATGAACGATACCTGGTTGGGATCTTACAAAGAATGTATATTGCTAATAACAATTCACTACTTTCTAAATGGACGATAATGGTTGAGTTCATGTCGGCGGTAATCGCTACAAAGTTGATCGTTGTAAAATGTAGCTAAAGGCACCTTGTGTAGTATTTCATGTTGCTAGGCCCTTAGGAGCTACAGTAGTAAACAAATACATTTCTTAGGCTCAGACTTGTAATTTACGGAATGAGTTTGTTTTTTCACTGAATGTTGTTGTTACAATTCAGTATGTACAATTTTTTTAAAGTGAATACAAAAATGAGTACCTATTTTAAAGCAGGCAAAAATATGAGAGAGACAAAACTCTATTAAATCGAAATGTTCAAGTGTCTTGTAATCTATCATTTAATTACGTAAGCAGTTTTCTTAGTCAAGTTGTGACACGTGTTAAATCTAAATCCCATGAATTATTTACTTTTGACAGACTTTTCAGATATGTAATTTTAATCTGACTCTTACTGTCACACCAAACTTTAAATGTAATATTTATTGATTTATTGCAAATACTTTCCAGATAATCTTAAATCAAATTTTGAAGTTGTATCCCTTTTAATTATTTTAAAAATCTAATGGGAAGTAACTTAATTTAGGTACCCATCAGAGTGGACTCAGGGACGGTCTACTGACTTGAACACCTATTCGAACTCGAGACCTAAGAGTTGGCAATCCAACTATCTACCGCTAGCTTCTCTTTCGTTTTTTTTTTTAAGCGTTAGACTTGAGAGGGATGTGTGCGTTATATATGATGACTACTTCTATTACTAACATTCCAACTATAGACGATGAATGATACGGGTCTCTACCCATGTTTGCTTGTTGAGTCCACGCTCAGACGTCGTGCACTTGTCAGCTCTGTCAGAAAAAAAAACACAATTAAAAGGCTGTTGCTGACAAAGTAAGGCTTGGCTGGACAAGCGTCACATACTTTAGAGATTTTCTTAGAGGAACAATTGTCTTTGGTAACCCGCACTACAGAAGAAATGAAAACATAATGGCACATGCATTAAAGCATTTCTACAATATCAATGTAACCACTTCAAACCAGTCACTTAACCAAGATGTGTGAGCTTAGGAGTAGTTTGTGTTCTTGATGGCGTCTAGTTAGCGGATGGAAAATATAGGAAAAAATACCCAGGCCTCACGTACGTGTCAACTATGTCAGTAAAATACAACTAGCGGAAAGTACTGATAAAGTTTGGCTTGGCAGGGCATACAATAAAGGCAGTTGATCTTTTTATAGAAAGAGATATGCTATTGGTAACCCAAACTGCTGAGTAACTTAAAATAGATCTAGAACTGTGTATAGTATGCAGCCTTTCGCCAACCGAATTTGTTGAATTTTATAACTTACGAGCAATGCACAGATGCTTTTTTTCTTTGAGATCCAATACATTCTAAAAGACTAATATTATTAAGTATCCAATAGTGTACATATGTGTATGCATCTATAAGAAGTGCTTCAATCATAAACATTAGCTATTTGATGGTTTATTTTGTGTTGCTAAAATCTTAGTCAAAGTCTATACATATATTTTCATAGATACGCATTGTTAGAGTATTGTCGAGATAACATGAAGATGTATATTTTTTTATTAATGATAAGTGTTGGCAAGCTGGTTTTCTGCCTGGGGTAGCTTATATTATGTCTTTCGCATTGTCTATGTAGCATCATTTGCAGTAATAGTATGATGGTTTTACAGGTTATATGGTTATTTTTGTTTGTTGGTTAGAGGAATTGTGTGTATTGTTGATTCTTTTTCTCTGAATTGTTTAAGAGCCGTTGAAACAATCTCTTGATTTTTATTATTTAAGTCAAAGAGTCTGTCCTTTGTTTCATTAACAACATCAACGGCCTGACCTTCCAGTCCATGTTATCATGTGCACGTAGCAGATTCTGATGACTGCTTGTAATATTGTTTCCATTTCACTGATCTTTTGTCTCTATCCATGTTTGCGTGTGGTTTTTCAGCTTAGGATTTATTTAAATGTACGAAAAATGTGTTTTTATAACAGAAAACCGTATTGCCGTCTTCAATGAGGTTAATTAGAGGTGTAGCGAGGGGGAGGGGCGGGGGTGCAGAACGCACCGGGTGACACCGTTTAGGGGGGGGGGGTGACACCAAGGCAAAAAATAGCAAAACATATAGAGAAAAATTTGAGAGGGGGGTGCAAATCGAAAGTTTGAGGGGTTTGGGTGCCAATCGAAAATTGAAAAATTGTCCTTAAGAGGGATCGCTACGCCTCTGGAGAGGGGGGGGGGGGTTAAAACACAAGGTTGTCAACTAATGAACTGTTAATGGAACATTTAAGACACTAAATATGCAACGATTGGTATTGATCAGTATAGATGTATTAAAGCAATACACTACTTACAACCAGACGAGCAGGACGGAACTGTCTATCGGCTGCACTAAACAACACAACTCAATATCCATGTATGCATTATATCGCATTAAATTGTTGAATGGACATCAATGGAAACATTCGATGACTACTTTTATTCGAAGCGAAACACTTCCGTACATAGTGCAAAGTTTAGTCATTGAATTTATTTTGCATAATTAAAGATGTGTTTCTAAATTATAATGTGTATCTGAATTTGTTTACGTCTCTAAATATAGTGTTTATTATATTTTAACTTTAAACAATATAATGTGTTGTCTACATCTTTGAGTATTTTTTAACTTCCACTCACATTGCACATTTTCTGATCTCCAGTTTTGACAAATATAAAAACAAACACATTAAATCTATATAGTGCCATATAGATTTATATTTCCATTCTGGCATCAAATAACTAAAAATATAATTATTGTGTGTTGTGTATTGTATTGGCGTCAATAATATCCATTGAGAAGTACCAGGTGTTAGCTGTGTTATAGTTTAGAAGGAAAACGTATTGGTTGCTGATAATTTGTCTTATTATATGGCCGCGTTGGTTGCTAATAAGTTATCTTATTATATGGCCGCTTTGGTTGCTGATAAGTTGTCTTATTATATGGCCGCGTTGGTTGTTGATAAGTTGTCTTATTGTATGGCCGCGTTGGTTGCTGATAAGTTGTCTTATTATATGGCCGTTGCGACTCTAAAACTTATATTGTTGGCGTGGCTTTTAGTTTTGAAAATGTGTCGGGACAAATGTATACGTGTAGTTCTAGGTAGCTGGGGTTAAAGCTGAAGATCCTGCAAATGTTTGGACCATTACTTACATTAAACTTTTACACTAAAGTAGCTCTACATATAAGCTCTCTTATTAGAATAATACACATTGAAAGAAACACATCTAATGCATGGATTATTATTGCTTTTAGAGAATATATATATATATATATATATATATATATATATATATATATATATATATATATATATATATATATATATATATATTTCTTTAAATTTTAATTATACAGTTCTTCTTTTAATTATTAAATCAAGTATATTAAATTTCAGACAACTTAGCAGTAATACTGGAACGAATGTAAATAAGAAACATTTTCGATACATATAAAAAACAAAATTGAAACAGACTAATGTATTATATCTTTGAAAGCTTAAAAATCTACAATTATAATCTAATTTATATATATTTTTTATGTGAGTAAAACAAGTATCATTGTTTTTTCATTTAAAATTCAAAATAAATACTAATAATTATTTTGTGACAAATACAATTCTCGAAATGTTAATTGCTTTAAAATAAAACGTGTAAGTTATTTCCCTTCCTTCTAGAAACTAAACGTCGGAAGAAGCCAACATTAAAATATATCGAGGTAAAATACATATATTTATTAACAGTTTAGGCAATTACATTAAATGAGTATAATTCAACACCATAGTCACATGACTCTAGATACATAAATAATGAATTTATTTTAAGTTAGATACAAAACACATTCAATAAACAACTTTATTCAAATACACCATATTGGTATTTTAATTTGACTTGTATCTAACATTAGAACTCTAGGGGAAGTGCGCACATTATACAAAATGTTATTATATTGAAACCAGAGCCGTCGTTAAACGAGGGCGGGGGGGGGGGGGGGGGGAGGGGGTGTGTGAACCCCACCGGGTGACAACATTAAAGGGGGGGGGGTGACACCAAGACAACAAAAATTGCAAGATGTAGAAAGAATATATATTTTTCGAGTTCAATGAATGGTTCATTAGAGTTAAAAATTTAAGTTAAAAGTTTAAGTACATAATTACGATCCTGACGAGGGAGGGGTGGGTTACACCATGACGTTAACATTCAAACTATAGAGGAAAACAATGCTACATCCAGCTGTATTAACATGCCGACTATAGACAAAACAATATTGGTATTAGATGTGAGCACTTTAAAATTGTACCGGGGGGGGGCAATATATTCAAAATAAGGGGGGGGGGTGGGGTGACACCATGAGGTGCCACACCGGGTGACACCCAACCTATCGACGCCAATGATTGAAACAGTTGGAATACACGTGAAACTGTTTTTGATATGGAAGACGTTAGATGTCCCATAAGAGTGTATTCCTACAACTATGATTGGACTTGCTTGTTTTTTTTTTTCCGTAGTGGTTTTAAAGTTATGAAATGCAATGGATCGATTTTGCATAAAACTAATTTTGTTTTGGAAGCTGACACCTTAACAATCGGTTGGTCTAGTATTTAAAGAAGCGTACTTATTTTTTTTTCTGGTCAAATACAGAGACGTAGCTACCCTTACCGGCGCCCGGTGACAAACATTCAATTTTGGCGCTCAACATTTTCAATTTGCAACCCCCCCCCCCCCCCTCAAACTTTCGAATTGCACCTCCCCCCCCCCCCCTCAATCATACGATTTGCAACCCCCCCCCCCCCCTCCCTTAAACTATTGATATTGCAAAAATGCAGCTAAAATGACATATTATTGGTTTTTACAATCCATTTAGCGCCCCCTAAGGTCGGCGCCTAGGGACATATGTACCCCCCTGCCCCCCCCCCCCCATCGCTACGCCTCTGGTCAAATATAACACGTTGTGAGTGCCTATTGAAGATACGAAGAAAAATTTAAAATGTATCAATTATAAGGAAACATCACCCAAGAGAAATTCCCAATTATTCTAATTTTTATTTTCATGTTTTCATGCTGTGTTTAATTTTTTTTCTATGTTTTGATGTGTTAGTTGAATGGTGAATGTTGGGACTGCCAATGCATTGGCTAACTATTTCAATATAGATGTTAAGCCCAGCAATATTAAACATTTGTTTTTCCTTTTATTTCATCAAACTAAAGTATTCATACAACGTAATCGTTACATTTAAGCTATCCGTTGCATTTTAAAACACATGCAATAAATAAAATCAAATAAATGAATGTGAGAGAAAGTCAAACAAATTTGGACATATTTCTCTATATGTTGATGTTTTTATTATGTCGTCAACGAAAACGAATGTTTGGTCTGATATAATGATGTAGATAATGTAGAGGTTATGTTTTAGTTGGTGTCGATGGTGTAGTTGTTTGAGTAGTGTCTACTACTGTTTTGACAATTTTGTTTTTATAGTATGTTGTGTGGCTGTGCTGTCGTCTTTCTTCTTTTGTGTTGCTTTTGTCTGTCTCTTTAATCGTCTTTGGCTTTGTGTCCTTAATAATCGAGAGGGCTTGCTTTAATGTGTTGGTGGTCGCTGTAACAGCTGTAGTTGTTATTCTAATGTTCCATTTGAAGCGTGATGTATCTGGTTGTGGTGTGATTGCGTCCCCTCTTGTTACTGTAAGACTGAGTTGTGCTATTGAGATCTCCTATTGAGATGTGTTAAAATTTTATTGAATGCATTGGTTGAACCAATTATGTGTTAATGATAAGTGTTGGCAAGTTTGTTTTCTAACTACATATGAATGTAGCAGATTCTGATGACTGCTTCTAATATTGTTTATTCTAACTCTAAGTACATTGGTTTGTATAACTTGGGTCATCATCAGATCGGTACATTAACTTGTAGCTCATCGTCTGTAGGTAATTGGACCACACTGTACGTTACATTATTTATGTATTTATTTTTATTTTATTTCAAGACTTATACCTACATTTAACATTGTTAAAGAAATAAAAAAAGGTAAAACTAAGGACAAAATTAAATGTATGCATTTACATAACGTTTTATATGATCTTTTATAACAAGTGAGCTGCGTTCACGCAGTGGCGTAGCTAGGATTTTCGGGCCCCTATGCAAGAATTATAAGTGGGCTCTTCGTCATACGTTAGACTACAACGGATTAAATTGGGGCAGCAAAGAAATCGGCAGCTACGACAGGAGAGGGTGGGGGGGGGGGGTAAACAATATAAATATTCTATACATGTTTGTATTTTACACGTCCTGATTGTGTAGTTATACTACGTTTTTATACAGACCTTCTACCCGGTAGTTTTATTTAAAGCACAAAACAAATTAACTGTAAGCCTGTAAACTTTAAGTAACCAAGCGCTGTAGCGTCACAAGGCGGGGGGGGGGGGGGGGGGGGGGGGGGGGGGATGCAGTCCGCATCTCATGACATCATTTAGGCGTGAAACAATGACGAAACATTGTAAAATTAACTGTCAAAACTATGTTTTATCCAGCTAAAATAATAAAAGATTTGGAAGAGAGGGGTGACGCCCCACCAAAATAACACCCGCACAAAGTAACACCCGCCCTTGTGACGCTAATAACCAAACACAATTTTTAAAAGTTGCTAGAGATTTCTGTTTTTTACTTGCTCGTATATACGAAGTATAGAGAAAGTCTTGTAATCGTGCCAAAAAATCGATATTTATTGTTAATCGTGATGTTTTACAGCTCCCTGATTGCAATCTTTTCCGTATGTCTGTGGGTGTATGAGTGTGTGGATATGTGGATATGTGTCTATGTGTGTGTGTACTGTGTGTGTGTCTGTAAACACAATAGCTTGAGTACCGTTACAGCTAGATTGATGAAATTTCATATATAAGTATTATATTGAAATCGTAGATCCCTATTAACTTTTGAGCGAATTACGGTACGATAGCGTTACGGTAGCTACGCCATTGTACATATGTCATATTTAATATTTTTAATGTCATTTTTATAACATAAATATAATTTAACTCTCAAGTAATTATTGCTAATTCTGTTTTTAATAAAGTGTCTACTGTTTTCTTAGTTTAGTGTTATAACACCTTTGTAACCTTTTAGGATTATACAAGATCTTTTATATCGGGACCAGGTGCTCTTTATCGAACGTTGACAAACTATCCACACTTGTCTGAGTATTGAAAAGATTATGTTTTAGTTTTTAAAGGAATGGAGGGGGGGGGGGGGGGCAGGTGGTCTGATTCTATCGACTACAGGTGTGGGGGGGGGGGCAGGTGGTCTGATTCTATCGACTACAGGTGGGGGGGGGGGGCAGGTGGTCTGATTCTATCGACTACAGGTGGGGGGGGGGGGGCAGGTGGTCTGATTCTATCGACTACAGGTAATGGGGACATGTGAGGTGGGGGGGCAGTTGGTCTGATTATATCGACTACAGGTGGGGGGGGGGGCAGGTGGTCTGATTCTATCGGCTACAGGGGGGGGGGGGGCAGGTGGTCTGATTCTATCGACTACAGGGGGGGGGCAGGTGGTCTGATTCTATCGACTACAGGTGGGGGGGGGGCAGGTGGTCTGATTCTATCGACTACAGGTAATGGGGACATGTGTGTAGTCTCTGACCCGTCCTCTACAGTGTCAATTTGATCGATTTTGTATTACACTTTTCTGCATTGGCTCGTGAGGAGCACTACATCTATGTAATAAAGACATTTCTTTCTTACATGTATTTTCTTTTATTAACTATAATTTTCTCTTGCTTTTTTTCCCACCTCAGGCATGTAATTTATAGCAACAGTTTGCCTTGCATGTTTACTTTAGTGTTACAGTTTTCATCATCGGCTTGTGATAAAGATTTACAATAGTAATATGTCTTTCTTACTTGTAGCCTATTTTCATTCATTAACGATAGTTTACATCAAATCAAACATTATTCTCGTTATAACATCTATATCTATAGCAGACTTCCGTTGTTTTTTTTTGTTGTTTTTATTATTATTATTATTATTATTACTATTTTAAATTTATTCAATTTTTTTTTTAAATGGAGACAACAAAATGGCCTAAAAACTAGACTAAAATAAGGTGTTCAACATCGGTTTCTCTTGACTACTTAATTTACTGTGCTCCATCCTTAGCTGCGTTTATTTTATTAAAAGATATCTGTTTATATATATATATATATATATATCAAAGTACACACATTCAAGTCAATTCTCACAGCAGTGTTAAAACGGAACTGTTAGCTAGTGTTTGAAAGTATATCTATTAAATGGATTAGTTTATGTGTATTTTTGAGGTAAAAAAAAATATTTTAGACGCTTAAAAATAAAAAGTGCAGAATAACAAAAACACCTAATGATTTAATAGACAATACGCCTGAACAAACTGATAATAAACTGTGTTTATGACTATTTAATCATTGCATTTTTCTAAATATAAATAATTCTGAAAATAAACTTTAAGTTATGTCAATTTATTTCATTAAAATATTAATATGGGAAGTAACTCAAATGCTTATTAACTTAATATATCATGCGCAAAATTATTTTTAAAAATGAAACTTAAATTATTCCTTTTTTAATGTGTTGTGTATTTATTTCGTTGTTTTCCTCGTAAAAAAAATGTTATTCTGTGTTTAGTTTCTCCTTATGTGTGTTGTCCAGACCACGTCAGGACTTACGCATGTGTCAACTATGTTAGTAAAATACACTAAACAGAAATCACAGATAAGGTTTGGCTTGCCAAGACATGCTTTAAAGGCAGTAGAGCTTTTATAGAAGAGGATGTTATTGGCAACCAAAACAACAGACTAGCTCAGGGGTCGGCAACCTTTTGGGACCAAAGAGCCAAAAGTTACAATTTACCACATTTCACAGTTTTTAAAGAGCAACAAACATTTTCATTTCAATATTATGATATTTTATATATATATATATATATATATATATATATATATATATATATATATATATATATATATATATATATATATATATACATTTAAAATAAATAGCTTAAAATATGAAATAATATTTATTCATCTAAAAACATACACATTTTTCGCTCAAAACATATTAAAGTAGTGTTTAGCAAGCTCTGTTCGAAATTAGAAACTTTACATTGTTATTAGACCTAAATCTTTAATTACCGAGTATTGCAGACTAATATTTTTATGAGTTTTAAAAATAAATTAAAATAATTATTAATATTTGTGCATGGAGCTGAAGAGCCGCATCTTGACATCAAAAGAGCCGCATGCGGCTCGCGAGCCGCAGGTTGCCGACCCCTGGACTAGCTAAGTAGAAAACTGTGTATAGTATGCAGCCTCTCACCAACTGAATGTCTTTGTATAGCTACGGAACAGTACACACATCTTGTGATACTTTGAGATCAAATAAATGTATAAGAAAAGGTTGCTCAAGGAATTGTATGTATGTATTCAATAATTCACACATTAGAATGAATCTACGAAATTTTTTAAAATAATAAGTAATGAATAGCTGTGGGATAGTTTATTTTGGGTAGCTAAAATCTCAATCAACACTAAACACATGTTTTCATAGAGAGGCCTCGTTGGAGAATTAACACGAAGATAGTTCTACAGAAGAATATTGCTAATACCAATGTCTTGGTCTAAATATTAAAATTTTGTATTGATTATTAACGTATTTTCGGTTGATCTTTTTTTTTTTCTCTTTAAATTCCAAACCAATAATCTAAAGATGGCCGCTATTTTAATATCACGGTAAATGTAATTTTTTAGTCTAGCTAATTTTGTTAAGTAACAAAGTTTTTGGTGTAGGGACTGTTTTGTTTTATGTACATTTTTTCATTCCCATTTTTCTGAATGAACTAAATTATGCAAATGCATATTTAAAAAAAAAATATGTTGCTTGTATTGTATGTTGTGTCTGCAGTGTAGCTATTGTAAAGCTAACATAAGCAAGGCATATGGACCCAAGGTACATAGAGGACCTTTTCTCTCTTTAAAAAAAAATACTTTTACATTGGAATTTTAATATTTATTTAATTTTGATAATTTAAAATAGAAAATGGAAATTAACTTTCTTTTCTGCCAATGAACATATTATTTTTAAAATCCCTAAAAATTACATAAAAGTGAAATCAAAACACTTATTTTACGGGATACTACATAAAAATACAAATAAATTTACTATCAGTGCGTAAACAAATGCAAAATGTGAAGATTATTTAAATTATTGAAAATATCTCCCTCATAATTATGTAGTAGTACAGGGGTCGGCAACCTTTTGAGACAGAAGAGCCAAAAGTTACAATTTACAAAATTTCCCAGTTTTTAAAGAGCCACTATCATTTTAATTTCAATATTATGATTTTTGATTAGGTATATATATATATATATATATATATATATATATATATATATATATATATATATATATATATATATATATATATATATATATATATGCATAGACATATATATATCCGATCGCCATGAAAATCTAGGAAGTTGTTGGGAATACTCCTGAGGAGGTATCTGTAAAAAAAAAACAAATTCGCAGGGGTGGCGCCCCGGCAAGGAGTGATTCGGTTTGTAAAATTAAAAGTCGATTGCTGATTGACACAGTTCATCCGGTCGCCATGAAAGTTGAAGAGTTGATTAGAACACTCCAGGTGAGGTTTAAAAAAATGTTTTTTTTAATATCGCAAGTGCGGCGCCCTGTGAGGGTGCGGTATATAAAAAATAAAAGCCTGGTGCGGTTCGACACCGTTCATCCGAGTGTCATGAAATTTCGGAGAGTAAATGAGAATACTCCCGAGAAGATTTCTGCGAAAAAAAAATCTAATGGGCAGCGCCCCGAGGGTGCGATTTTCGTCAATACACGAGTTCCAGAGTAGGTATGTTAGCACTTGGCATCCTGTAATCTGGCGTCATACGTAGCGGGTAAGGGGTACTACTATATTCAGCGGCAAAACTGCAACAGTCGCAGACGCCGGACCCTCGTCGATTGCGCGACCCGAAGAGCCCAAGGCTCACCTGCGAGCATTATGGCGCCTACGTTAGTTTTCAATACAATAGGTTGCTATAGTCGCTCACTAAATTGAATCAGGCGTATCCTCTAACGTCTCTGCAGGGTGCAATTTGGCGCCCAGGGCTATCCCGCGAGCACTACGCGCCTACGTTAGTTTTAAGGAGCATCCTACAATATTGATAATGCGGCACACGACTTAAACTGAGCTAGAGGCTGTACGTGGCGACCCTGCGATTTTGTAATCGGGTTCACACGAGCGCCACTCCGTCCCCGACACTTAGGCGGTGAGGGATTAACGGTGATATTACGGTGAGTGATTAACTTTCACGCTGGGCCGTAGTGTAGGTAATGCCGTGCACCGGTAAATATGATCCAAACACAGGCTTTGTTTACATTTAAATAACTCAGTTTTAGAAAACAAGGAAGTACTTTGAAAAATGGAGTACCTAAATATTCTAATTGAATAGCGAGTGTTTATTGTTTATATTTATTATTATATCGTTTATTACCGAGTGTTGCAGACTAATATTTTTATGAGTTTTAAAAATAAAATAAAATAAAAATTACTAGTTGTGCTTGGAGCTGAAGAGCCGCACCTTGACATCAAAAGAGCCGCATGCGGCTCGCGAGCCGCAGGTTGCCGACCCCTGTAGTAGTAGATATCTTGACTTCACACTCCGAAGGGGCCCACTGATAATTTTTGCATAAGGTCCCGAAAATCCTAGCTAGGCCACTGTGCTATGTTTCCATGCATGGTATGTTATTTTAACGTTTTATTATTTGCTACTTCAGTGATACTTATTTGGGCGCTATACCTGTAAGTAAGTGATAATACAGATGAGTTTATTTTAATGCATTTTAGTGTCTATTCGGGCTTTTATCGCATTTGGCCAAGTGTCCATTCAGGAAATCGGCCTTCGGGCAAACGGCATCCGGGGAAGTGTCTTACGGGAAAAAAATCCGGCTCCCGTTTAATTCCATCGGGTGTTGGATGTAATTGTCGCCTTTATAAATGTATTTTTAGTTCCTAGTTTAGGTCTAGTCTATTTAGACAGCGTTGTGGGCTGGCTCGTTGAATGGATGCCAGTTTTTAAGGTGTGCCTTTCGCAATGTATTTGTTGTATAGAAAGAGTCTGGACATCACAATGTCAACACTATGTTATTTGCGTGTTTTGTTGCAAAATGTTCCAGCATCTTCCAGCTTTATCTAAAGTATAATACGATTGAAAAACATACAGTAATGTTGTGTGAGCAAAAACTATAACGATATCAATCTGATTGTATGATTAATTATGAAGAATGGTTTGCCTTAATTCTCTTTTTAATCTTGGAATGGGAAGCAATTAACATAAACATTGAGAGAAAAATAAAATATAACATTATACATAGTTGGTTATTCAACATTAAAACGTCAAAGCTGGGCAATAAATTCAACTCATTATTAGTTCTAGCTAAAAGTTTGAATCAAGTTTTAACATAATGGTGTTGATTTGCTTATAATAATATAATACATATTAGATGCACAATAAGAATATATTATCGTCTCAAGTGGGTAGAATATAATTAAAATCACCAGTCGAATCTTCAGCCATTTCCAACTTTGGTTCAAATTTACGCTGTGATGCTATTATCTACCAACCCTCACCCCCCCCCCCCCCTTTCTTTTTATTGTAATGCACTAAATTTAGAAGGGAAATAAACGAGTAAATCTTAAAGCAGGATATCATAGTTGTTTCCTTTATTCTAGTTTCTCAATTCTTTGATACACCAAATTTAGTGAACTAATTTTAATATTCACATTCCGTTTGAAACCACACACATGTCATCTGGTTTGTATGAAAACGACAAGAAGGTGACCTACTTACAAGGTCAGTTAGATGTCAGAAATAAGTTTTACTATTGTGGATCTCTATCCGAGCTCAAAAGCCAATGATAAACACTGCAATACTAAAGCTAACAGTGAGGCAATACAAACTGATGCGTTTAATTATATGTGTTATAAAAAAAAACTGAAGCTGCTAATTGCATATGTGTTATTAAAAAAGGGTGTGTTAGTTTTTTACGGCCTAGTTGAAATGGTGTCGCTTGTCCAGAGTTTTAAACCTGTATCCATAGCAATTATAATCGTATTCTTAAAAAAAATATTTTGTTTTAATCAAGTACTATGTTGCGCGTATTGACTAAATCTCTATTGATCTTGTCTCTTGGCTTACTACAGCAGGAGCACTTTCAAATTTTTGTTCAACAGAACCATACTCAAAATGCACGAGGCGTTAGATAAAAATGTATACATATGCCATATTTAATATTATTTATGTCATTTTTATAACACCATTTTTTTTTTAAATTTAACGGAACTCGCTAATTCCTTGTAAAATAGCGTGACTGCTGTTGCTCTAGTTTGGTGTTATAATAAACACTTGTAAGATACAACCTCCCTTTCTCTTCAATTAAGTGTTAAACTTTCCAACATCGGCTTGTGATGACTAATATTTTTTTTTTTTTTTTTTTTTTTTTTATTTATTTTTTTTTTTTTTATTTTTTTTTTTCTTTGCTGGTTATGTTCCACATTTTTATTTTTTGTGTGCTAGGGGATACCATCTTACAATTTATATTAATGTACTAAATAAGAATTTATAATATTAAAAAATGCTTCTTTTTAAAATTTAAGATCTAACATTAAAATAATTGTTAATACAAAATTTTTGGTTTTTATTTGATACATTATTCTCAAATAATTCTTTCAATTGAACCAATGAAGGAAAACAATTTAATTTTTTATGCTATTGTTCAATAAAAAGTATTTAACTGAAACCGGAGTCTTACATATTGGAACAGTATTCAACGGTTAGATAGTCTTTAAAAATGTATATGTTAATAAAGATGGTCTAAGCTGTATATTTAATGATGAGAATAATAGTTACCACTTTAAAAGGTGCAGTTAAAAAAAACTGGTAAATTCTTTATTTAAAAAAAAAAAGAGCAGTTAGATTATTATTATTCTTATTTATTAAATTATGGGATTTTGCTAAATTAAAATTATTTTAGAATTAAAATTTGAGTTACTCTACATAATTCCATTGTTGACAGTATATGGGAAATAACTCTTACTCTAACAACATGCTAACTTAACTAATATATCATTCGCAACATTACTGAACTATTCATGTTGTGTGTGTTTTTGTCTTTTTTCAAACTTTTCTTGCTAAATATTTGTTTATTCTGTGTTTAATTTCTTCTTACGAGTATTGTCAGACCCCGTCAGGCCTCACGCATGTGTCAACTATATCAGTAACATAAATGAAACGGACATAACTGATAAGGTTTGGCTAGAAAGAACAGGCGCTAAAGGAAATGTAATGCATATGAAGGAAGCAAAAACTGCTGACTAACTAAATATATAACTGTGTAGCTTGCAATCTTTCACCATTCACCAACTAAATTAGTGAACGCGTTGTTACTTTGAGATCAAATAAATTATACGAAAAGAAAATGTTCCTAAATTAGCTAGTTATTATTAAATATGCAATACTGTTGACATGACTATGTATATATACAATGTGTTTCAATCATAAATAATCATTATATATGACATAGTCTGTTTTCAGTTGCTAAAATCTTAGTGAATCTCTAAACATACGTCTTTAAAGAGGAGCATTGTGGCAGTGTTTTTATTTGAACTTTCATACCGATTTCATGTTTTTATCGATTCAAAACCACAAAACCAATAGTGTTACATGTGTTTATATTATCTTTTATAAGCGTATATTGTATAAGATTATGCATAGTCTTGATTGTAATTTAACACATAAATGACAACAGAATATAATACCAATTTGATTCTGTGTCGTTTAGCATTTGTGTATTATACTATGTACTTGGCCTATTACCCTGTCAAGTAATTGATGCTTTTTATTTTCACGGTTGGATTTTTGAATATTGTCCGAATCCAGTGTTAGGTCAATCTGCAAGTGACCGTTTCATGAGTGTTGTGTATTTCTGAGTATTCAAAGATCATCGTATATTTGGAAGCTATGTTCACATTACCCACATTCGTAGATTGTAGGTTAGCACTTTCGAACTTGGTTTCGCATCCACTGCATGTGGCTTCCGTTTCACTAACACGCACTTGTTTTAATGTTATCTTTTGTTTTATTAAACTTACATACGTGTGTCATGCTAAAAACTGTAGTACTGAAAAATAAGCAACACTTTTTTCTCGCTTAATTATGTATATCTTTTAAATCAATAATGACTATAACGAATTACTAAAACAAGGTTAGCACGTAATTAAGCATTTTTAGACATAAGGAAATATGTGTCTGGGCACTTTCTAATACCAAACATGTTTTAAAACGATTGTTACACATTGTTTCCTAATAGTGTCTCTTTTTAATTGCTTGCAATATCATCTGTATTTATCGGCCTTGATATAATTTAAGCGTATTTTACGTTCTGTAGATGTTTAGAATTATTTTATGTTTCGCTTTATACTGTGTATGGGGTAGTCAACAGGGGCGGAACTACAGTGCCGCCAGACCCCGCAATGCGGGGGGGCCCAGGCCGTTTAGGGGCCCACAGCCGACCATGATCAATTTTTTTGTATAGTTAAGAATAAAACAGATCTACTACAGTTGTGATGTACTACAGTAGCTAACACACACTGTATCTTAAAGTTGCAGTGTGTAAGATAGGCAACCGTTCAAACCGCTTCCATGACTTATTTCCCTTTTTTGAATAGTCAAATACGTGTGTTCTTAAGAAACTTTAAATAAATTTGCACTAAACAAATTAGAAAGCAATTACATCTCTTAATTATTATTTTTTTAAATACGTAATAAAGAATGAAATAGTAAAAAAGGAAATGTATTAAAAACTAATAATATAAATACAAAAAAAAACTTTAAATAAACATAAGGGGAGAAACCATTACACATACAAAGCTTTCTTGCTTCATATTCTTTTGACCGACATGCTAATCGGAAACATAATGTCAAACACTGAAACAAAAAATTTCAAAACAGATTAATAGCACTTACACATGATGTGTAGTTGCTGTATTATGATTTAATTAAAATAAAAACTAAAAATTTTTAATTTTTCAAATTTCGAACAAGCCCGAATTGAGTATTCTATGTTCGTATTTGGTATATATATATATATATATATATATATATATATATATATATATATATATATATATATATATATATATATATATATATATATATATATATGGGGCCCAAAATTTTTTTTGCGGGGTGGCCCAATTTTTCTAGTTCCGCCACTGGTGGTGGGGAGGGAAATGTTTGATGAAAGGGGATGTGTTAGTTAGGGTGGGGCGGAAAATGTTTGATGAAAGGGGATGTGTCGGTTAGGGTGGGGTAGGAAATGTTTGATGAAAGGGGATGTGTCGGTTAGGGTGGGACTGGAAAGGTTTGATGAAAGGGGATGTGTTGGTTAGGATGGGGCGGGAAAGGTTTGATGAAAGGGGATGTGTCGGTTAGGATGTGGCGGGCCAGGCAACCAAAGCAGTGCCACATGTTCTTTACAATGTGTTGTTGCTAATTATGATGTATATGTTTAAAGTCTAGTATCTGTCCAGTGAACTGTACAATGCTATGTGTTGCTCTTATTCTACTGTTCCCAATCGTCTGTCTATAGATAGATTTTTGCACTATACCGTCATGTATGTTTGTTTAGGGATTTTGTTTAGAGTTATGTCGATATTGAAGGTCTCGTTTCTTGTCGTTATTTTGGCTTCAAGCGTCTTTTTCACATCTTGTATGGTGGGGCATTCTAAATAGATGTGTATTTAGGTTTCTGCTGTGTTTTGTCTGTATAGTGGGTTAAAGAGTTTCTTTTTTTTGTAAGCTTTTATTGAAACTTTTACTGAAACTTTAGCTATAAACTTGACCACAGACTGAACAGTATTGATGTCTTCGGTTAAAGAAGTGTTAAAGATGTGTGCACTATGATACGTGTTCAGCTAATTGTGGCAATTTTTTGATTGCAACTAAAACATCAGTAACTGTGACAGGTATAGTAAAACTAATCATATTATTAAATCAAAACTGTTTTTCAAATTGCGTATCATATATTTGTTGCTACACTATATTGACTTAGCATGCGTATGACTCGTTAATACTAAAAAGTATAACAACAATAAATACATAAAAACGTTTATAATTACAAGCTTCTATAAATGCACTAAAAAGAAGAAAATAATAAATTTTTTATTAAATATAAAATAATTTTTAAAATATAATAAATCTGCGGTTACTTTAAATATAAAAAAAAATGTCTTTAAATATATTAATGCGCTATTATTTTTACCACTGTAAATAAAAGCGTGAGTCGCTATAATAATAAGTATTTAAACAAGCGGCACACGCTTTTATTTATAGTGATTTAAATAGCAGTGCATTAATATATTTAAAGAAAGTATTTGCTTATATTTAAAGTAACCGCAGATTTATTATATTTTTACGAGGGATGTTGGTTCCTAATGGTGGAAAAGTAACAACATGTTTCGAAAAATGAGACGGGTATAAAAATGTAATTGAATTCATGATTGCGCTTGTTTTTAAATTTGTATATTACATGTCGTACGGTTTCTAACCAAAATAATATGAAATATAATTTTAACTTCATAGAATATACGTAATTTATAGCATTGGCATGTTGTAACGTATATACGAAAACTAACCAATAAAGTTGTTAACATGTTTATGCCAATGTAAAATTTAAATTTGCAAGAAAGATTCATATTTAATGATAACAGTTAGTTGTTTCCCTTGTTTCTTTAAAAACACAAACTACACACTCGAAGAAATGAAAATATTAATATTAGAAGTTTAGATTGTTATCATTTATTTAACACTATTGTAGAATGACTAGTACGTAACATATGTATATACATATGTATATTATTTATAACTGAGTTAGGCAAGTGCCATTAAATAGCTCCGATACACAATCAATTGCAAACTCTAGAGATGTTTCTTCTATACAAACCGTTAAAACCTCTACTCCTGTTTCTCGTTTCTCAAATGTTGCTCAGTCGATAGCCTGCATATGAAAGGTCGAGTAGGTCAAAATACCACTGTAGAGATATTACGAGTGTGCTTATTTTTTAACGAGAAAAATGGCCCGTTGAGGAAGGATATAACGGTCGCAATATTGATAGTGCTGTCTATTTCCTTTAAACTAAAACAATAACCAAACTCAGCACCTATATTCAATTTAACCGGAAGAGAAAAATGACATTGAAAACGGAATTTTATCCCGAATCAGTATTTTAATCGGATTTAAGCTTAATCGCCACGTAGTTACTGCACATTGTTACTAAATATAGTTGTAGCCATACTCATAAATCTTGAAACTAATGTCAATCATGACAAAAAGCGCATTTAGAGATTATTTTAGGCGACTGTACTTACCCCCCCCCCTCCACACACACACACACACCTCAAAGCACATCTACCGTCCCATTTAAAGAAATGTAATGTATATAGAAAAAATATACTTCACCAGTGTGCGCCCCCTGCCAGAAAGTTTATTCAACACGCACCCCTGAAAATTTCAAGTAACCCCCCCCCCCCCTCTTGGAGGAAAAAGTCTGATAGAAACACTGATCGTAATTGTTGATCATACAGACTATAAATTTGAGCCTACTTCTATAATTTAGACCTCGATTCCTACTTTTGGCTGATAAGCGCACTCTCGCAGATAGTGTTTCCTTCAGATATTTTTCTAAGGGTTGGACACTTGAATTTGTGCAGATGCGAATAAAACTATCTGGGGTGGGAGAGCCCGACACTGGTAAAAGTATAATATATTTTCTATATAAATTGTATTTCATTTTTGTAGGGTGAGGGATTAGACGTTCCACGGCGGGTGGGGGGTAAATGGGCTTCGCCCCTACCCGAAGAGATGTATGAAAGAAACTCTGCAAGCAAGCCACTTCTTAGATTAAATATAGAATTCTGTATAGTATCCAACCTTTTACCATTCACCAACTACATTTAACGGATTGTATAAATACAGATTAGTGCACACATTGTTACTTAGAGATTAAATAAATCTTACTAAAAAAGGTTCCTAAATGAGATTAGTATTATTAAGTATTCAATACTGTACTCATGACTATTTACGCATCTATGAAATGTGTATCGATCATAAATAATTATTAGCTATGGGATTGTTTATTTTGAGTCGCTTAAATCTTAGTCAAACACTAAACATAACTTCATTGATACCCATTGTTAGAGTATTGTCAAGATATATATATATATATATATATATATATATATATATATATATATATATATATATATATATATATATATATGTATATATATATATATATATATATATATATATATAAATATATATGTATATATATATATATACATATATATATATATACATATATATATATATATATTTATATATATATATATATATATATATATATATATATATATATATATATATATATATATATATATATATATATATATATATATATATATATGGCTCTACCACCCCGGATAGTTTTATTCGCATCTGCAAAAATTCAAGTGCCCAACCCTTAGAAAAATATCTGAAGGAAACGTTGTCTGCGAGAGTAAGGTTTATTAGCCAAAATTAGGAAACGAGGTCTAAATTATAGAAGTAGGCTCAACTTTATAATCTGTATGATCAACAATTACCACCAGTGTTTCTATCAGACGTTTTCCTCCATGAGGGGGGGGGGGGGCGTTACTTGAAATTTTCGGGGGTGCGTGCGGAATAAACTTTCTGGCAGGGGGCGCACACTGGTGAAGTATATTTTTTCTATATACATTACATTTCCTTAAATGGGACGGTAGATGTGCTTTGAGGTGTGTGTTGGGGGGGGGGGGGCAAGTAGAGTCGCCTAAAATAATCTCTAAATGCGACGTTTGTCATGGTTGAGATTAGTTACAAGGTTTATGAGTATGGCTACAACTATATTTAGTATCAATGTGCAGTAACTACGTGGAGACTAACATTAAATCCGATTAAAGTACCGATTCGGGATAAAATTCCGTTTTCAATGTCATTTTTCTCTTCCGGTTAAATTGAATATAGGTGGTGAGTTTGGTTATTGTTTTAGTTTAAAGAAAATAGACAGCACTATCAACATAGCGACCGTTATATCCTTCCTCAACGGGCCATTTTTCTCGTTAAAAAAATAAACAACACAAAAACCTTTTGAATATCTATATGCAAATACACTGGTATTTTGACCTACGAGTGCCCCGACATACGAGACCTTTCATCTACAGGCTATCGATTGAGCAACATTTGAGATACGAGTAACAGGAGTAGCGGTTTAAACGGTTTGTAGAAAAGAATCATCTCTAGAGAGTTTGCAATTGATTGTGTATCGGAGCTATTTAATAGCACTTGCCTAACTCAGTTATAAATCATATACATATGTTACGTACTAGTCATTCTACAATAGTGTTGAATAAATGCTAACAATCTAGAACTCTAATATTAATAGTTTTATTTCTTCGAGTGTGTAGTTTGTGTTTTTAAACGAACAAGGGAAACAACTAATTGTTATCATTAAATATGATTCTGTTCTAGAAAATTTAAATTTTACATCGCCATAAACATGTTAATAACTTTATTGGTTAGTTTTCGTTTATAAGTTACAACATAGTAATGCTATGACTTATGTGTATTCTATAAACTTTAAAATTATATTTCATATTATTTTCTTTAGAAACCGTACGACTTGTAAGATACAAATTTCAAGACAAGCGACAACTTTACTTTGACCATATTATTTGTACACTTTTTTTTGGGAAAAATAGTTTTTTTACTTTTCCACCCATTAGTGTGAGCATTTGAGGACTCGCGCTCTTGACGGCGTCCAGCTAGTAGATGGACAGTACAGGGCAATTGAGCCTTGGGATGCAAATGATAAAGAAGAAGTTAGGGAGCATCTAAGTAACAATAGAAATTTCTTAAAGCATTGGGACAGTTATGATGTTGACGGAGAAAGACAAAATGAAATGCTTAGAGAAGCAAGGCATAGAGAGGTAGAAGATGCCTTTGAAGTAGATGGCCAAACTGAAACACATCATACTACTGCAGCATCACAGCAAAGTTAATGAAAGCGTAACAGAAACCACCATAGAGGCCGAAGCCGTGGAGACAATAGCGATCAGAAATTCCAAGGTAACGGGGTCTCAAAAAGATGGGAATCAAGAAAATTTGGAGGCTGTCGACGAAACAATAAATGATATTCTTCAAGATAACACTAGTTCAGAAAACATAACGAAATCGCTAAAGGAAATTAAAAGCTACTTTTCCACCATTAGGATCCAACACCCCTCGTAAATAAAATACTTAAAAAAAACTTTTTAAAAAACCACGTTTTTCTTGTGGACTAAAAAGTAGAAAATAACTATTTACATACATTTGATGACAAAAAACGTGGGTACGTTCACCATCAAATTTCCCGACCCATCTGCCCGACCCACGTTTTTTGTCATCAAATGTATGTAAATAGTTATTTTCTACTTTTTAGTCCACAAGAAAAACGTGGTTTTTTAAAAAGTTTTTTTTAAGTATTTTATTTTCTCCTTTTTAGTCCGTTGCTACACATGAAAAACGTGGTTTTTAAAAAAGTTTTTTATATAGTTTATTTTCTACTTTATCTAATGACTTGATTAAGTATGAATTGACTAAGTGTTTATAAATACACGGACTAAAAAAATCTTGAGCGACCAGGATTCGAACCTGGGTTGTCGCGGCCACAACGAGAAGTACTAACCACTATACGATCACGGCCAGCGCGCTCACATCGATTGGGGCCGAAGTAACTGTGTCGATAAGCCTCCAGTCTTGTCGGTATCTTTAGAAATCATGTCCTCAATTTTATGGTCCTTGGGGCGTAATTAAATTAAGCTAATTACGGTCTCTAATTGCTAGTTTTTATGATTGCATCTGAAATTGTTAGGCGAAAGTAGCATGCATGCCAAATTTCAGGTCTATAGAGCAATCAGAAGTGGGCTAATTTTCGATGTCAATTTTAACAACAAACACACGCGAAGCTGAGTTAATAAAAACGTGTTAAAATATAATAAATCTGCGGTTACTTTAAAAATAAACAAATACTTTCTCTAAATATATTAACTAATGCACTACTATTTATAACACTATCAATAAAAGCGTGGGCCGCTTGTTTAAATACTTATTATTATAGAGACCCACGGTTTTTTTTAAAGTGATAAAGACCGCAGATTTATTATATTTTTAAAAATTATTTTATTTTTAATAAAATGTGTATTATTTTCTTCTTTTTATTGCATTTATAAAAGCTTGTAATTATAAACATTTTTATGTATTTATTAATGTTATACTTTTTAGTACTAACGAGTTATACGCATGTTAAGACAATATAGTGTAGCAACAAAAATATGATACTCAATTTGAAAAACAGTTTTGCTTTAATAATATGATTAGTTTAACTATACGTGTCACATTTAATGATGTTTTAGTTACAATCCGAAAATTGCCACAATTTAGCTGAACACATATCATAGAACACAAATCTTTAACACTTGTCTAACCGAAGACATTAAAATACTGTTCAGTCTGTGGTCAAGTTTATGTACTTATCCATGGGTAGCCAAAATATCAACTTATGACATCACAGCTGTAGATGTGGCTTCTGTAAACTAAGAAGTCAAAATAAACAGAGTAGCTTACCCTAGTTACATCTGGTTATTATGGCTAATTACTTTATCCACTTAATTATTTTTTATGCAATTTATGTTTATGTTTTTGAAATTGTATTAAACTACACAATACACTATATTTTTTTTTAAATGCATACATGTATTAAAACTGAGGTATGACTGCTATAGATGTGTTAGCAAGGGAAGAATGTTTGATATGATGTGTCTCATTGGACTCAACATATCATTCCCGCTGCTTATAAAATATATTTTTAGTCCCACATGTATTGCACGTCTACTAATAAGCCATACCCCCTTTATCCATCACGCCGATAAAAATTACGTGAATCATCATTTAGTTAAACATTTGCATTTTTAGGTTTAAAAATAAAATTGTAATTAGGCGTTTTCTATTTTATATATATATATATATATATATATATATATATATATATATATATATATATATATATATATATATATATATATATATATATATATATATATAAATATATATGTGTGTGTGTGTGTGTGTAAATCGTCTTAAATGAATGAATGCAGGCTAGATGTCAAAAATAAGATGTAATATTGTAAGTCTGTATTATTCACCATAAGCTGATGATGAAAACTGTAATACTAAAGTGGAGGCAACTGACGATGTAAATTACACGTCTGGGGCCAAAAACAAAAATATTTATATTTTCTTTTTAAATAAAAAGCTCTATTTTTACTTAGTTAACATAAAAACTAATAGTGATATTGTATACACATTTAAAGACTGGTAATCAATCATGTTTTACATTACTGCTTATTTCAAGGCTAAACAGGTTTTCTTATTACAATTATTTGAATCCAACAATCCCCGATTTGTATCGAATTTTATTCTTCCCTCTTACCAGTCATTTAGGCCTATATATTTACTTTTATAACTCCCTTCAAATTCTGACATAAACAAATAATGTCTACACGTAAAACATCGATACAAGTGGAAAAAAATAAACTCAGTGAATCTCACTGACCTCTTCATGTTTGTCTCCCCTCCCCTAACTCAAATCCAACAAAAGTAACACACATCTTACAAAACATAACACCGAACCACGCAGGACACGCATCACTGCCCCTGAAGTCTCATCTCAACCCTCCCCTATCATATGATCACCCGTCACCATGACCGCCACCACCACCCCGCATGTCGCACCGTGCCCTTACATTTCCTTACTTCCTTATTTTTCTTAATATATTACATTCCATTATTAATATTTACCCCCCCCCCCCACGGGTTTCCTCTCTATTCATGATAACATAAATACATGAATACAAACAAGTCTTTTGATTTCGCTTACATCGATATTTCAAATTTAATTTTGATTTTACTCACATGTTAGATTACACATACACTTGTTGATGTTATTTGCTTTATTGATACAAAAAATTAAAAACAAGCATTATTTGAATTTTCATGTAATTACTTATTAACTACTCTAAGAAAATGTTGTCCCCGAGGTTACTGCATGTGATAAATTCAAAATAAATGTTCCAGGTCTTACATTGATGATGATTCCTAAGTTAAATGTGACCTGAAGATAAACAATATCAGAACCAGTCATCTTCTAACTTCATAAACTTAAATAGCCTGAATGATCAGGCCGTTGTTTTTGTTTATGTAACAAAGTGGGTCAGATGAGTTGAGGTTAGTTGAACTAATGTATATATAATACATGTATTTAACTTCTTGTTAGTTTCAGTTACTTCCCATATAAACTTATAAAAAGGCGAATGGAAACAACCCTGTATATTCGATTACTTATTGTGTGGAAATAATTTGTCACATAACAGTATGAGACATTCAATGTGAATTGTAAAATTGCAAGTGAAATTTAATTAAGATATATGAAAATGTGAAAACGCTATATGTTTGTTGGAGATACGATTTATCAACAGACACAAATTGAATGCTGAAACTGAACGTATAATTAAATAAAGGATTACAAGATACACGAATACTTTTGATTAAATTCATTATATTACTCATGCAATTGGATTGCCCAAATATATTTATTTTTGTATTGAGACTTCTGACACTTTCATTTGGCCTTCACCCCTTTTACTGTCATCCTTTGCAATTTTTTTTTAATAATCAAATACATGACATCATGTAAATATTCATTATGTACATTTGCAAAACCTTTCGTTTTCATTTGGTGTTCACAATTATGTTAAAAAATTTGATGTTGATGTACTTGTTTTAATTGCAAATAAAAGTATTAAAAAAAAATATATATATATATTTACTTTTGTATTCACTTAAAAAATAATCTAAGTTCTTAACTTTGATACAACAGCAATTATTAATTGGTAATTACAATCTATCATGTATTGTTCTAAAACAACCACATCATGAGACTAATTAAACATGCAACATCATATTATTTAATTAATAAATTGAAACAGTCAACCTTCACCCATCATACATTAGCTTATAACAAAAATGAAAACAAAAACAAAATTTACATAAACAACGGCATAATTAAAATAATAATTATGAGATATGATAGGAACAAAATTGTTGTTATTCTTATATTATGCCAAACAATCAAGGGTTCAATATGTAATAAAAAATATAAAACAAGAACCAAGAACAGAGTAATAAAAAAAAGAAAATAATTCGAAACGGTGCTAATTACAATAATTATTTTAATAATTCAGATACAGGAGTCAATATTAATTTGACATCCTCTCTTTTAAACTATTTTACACTACATACTCTTGGCACACGTTTATATTTTTAAAATCATAGACAGAAAACCATGATATTTCATATCACACACATTATTGTCTAACTGTTAACCGTGTTTCCTCTATCAAAGTCCGACCAAAAACTTCAACATAGCTTTGTTTGTTTCATTATTCTTGTACGACAAGTTTGTTTGTTTTTTCTGAAGAAAAAAAAAAACAACAACATTAAAACGATCTGTTACAGCAGCGATTGTTCTACAGTAACCACGGCCGGCGCTACCTATAAGGCGAACTAGGCGGTCGCCTAGGGCGCTATCTATGGGGGGGGGGGGGGCGCAAAAATATGTAATCGCCATTGTTAAAAAAGTATCTAATAATTAGTAACTTTGATATTTTACATAAACTATAGAAAGGTAATATACAAAGGCGTAGCGATGTATTTCGGTGTCCAGGACGAGCAATCAATTATGCGCTCCCTCATCAAATTAGGCCCAAATATAATTATTCGTATTGGTGAAAACACCCCCCCCCCACCCACCTCCCTCAGTTGGAAGAGTCGGGGCGCTTTTTACCAATCACTTTGCCTTTTTATTTTAGTGAAACACAACTGATGTAGAAAACAAATAAGTCTGTAATGTCAAGTAGCAGTCTATGTTCTTTACTTCTACTGTATATAATTCAGTTACAAGCTTAATTATATTATTACGTAATACGTTTGGCGCCCCCATTGGGTTGCTGCCTGTGGCGCCCGCCCCACCCGCACTCACTAGCCACGCCACTGTTAATGTAATGAGATAATCATTGTATTTGATATACATCTTTTAATTTCGAACATTTCAGACGTTAATCTAATATTTATGTTGATTCAGTGATCGCTCTAGCGCATGACGCGACGTTGTAAAGCCCGTGCAGTTTTTATTTTTAATTTGGCTTGTAAGTCTCGTTTTCTCTCACTTTGAATAAGAAATCTCGTTAGAGAGAGAGAGAGAGATTTATATTTTCAAACTAAATTAATCGTTGGCACCACAAGATCCTAATCAGAGTTTCAAAGTAGAATTCTATTAGACTAACTATCTTGGATATGGATATAGGCCTACTGTTTCTGGAAGAGACGTTCCACAATTAGAACAACATAATATTCTTTTTCGCTTCATTAAATATATTTCCAAGAGAGTTTCAAAGTAGAATTCTTCTACACTATCGTTGATATTGGTAGGCCTACACAGTTATGGGGAGAGATGTTCCAACAATTAGAACAACATACTATCTTTGATATAGGTAGGCCTATACAGTTATGGGGAGAGAAGTTCCAACAATTAGAACAACATACCATCCAATGTCAACACAATAGAACCTGATGTTAAACATACTGACAACAAACATTTAAAAGCGTCGTTAATCCATTACGCTAATAACGATATTGATGCCATGATTTTTTCAACGAGCTTCAAGTAGTAGCTTCATAAGCATATATCACGATCATATGTTCTTCTCTATATAGTACAATCAAAATTGGAAGATAGTGCACCTAGTGTTATTTCCTTGAGAATAATATTTACACTTCCTGTGTCTATGGGAGTGGGGGTAGGCCGTTTAGAGGATGGGGAGCATAATCTGACCAAAAAAATGTTTGCACCTTGATAGACTAGTGGTTTTGTGTGTAAATAATTGAATGCAGCAGTGATTGGTCTACAGTAACTAACACTCACTGTTTCGTAGAGAGAAAATTAGGTGTAGTATTTTCATTATCTCTGGTGTTAATACACTACTTACAGGCTAGGAACAACCCACCAGTCACCCAATACCTCCGGAAAATAAAACTTAATATTATTGTTCACTATTCAGACAGATGTGATAATTTTGTCACTATTGTTTTTTGTGTTGAGATTACAGAGCTTACAACACTCAACAAGTCACGTTACTGGAAAGTTTACCACTACATATATTTCTTAACATGTAATACATACCTGAGTGTTTTCGTGTATATATTTGCACTCTAGATTATACTTTTTAATATTAGCCATGAAAATAAGTATTACTGCAAATTTTAAATAAGTATCTCATTTAATAGGTACTTAATACATGTTATTTCTATAGTAAATTAAATGGGCTATTTATATAGTTCTACTAAATGTTTTTGGATGTTCATTGTGTGTCAAAATTGGCATCGTAGGAGGGTGGGGGCGGTGGGAGGGGATATATTAAATTAGCCACAAGTTATCGATTTCAACTGCGGAATAGTGTGGACGTGGTAGAGGGGGTTTCTAAAATCCGAAATGTGTGTGGACTTCGCACCCCTTGTAAATCCATCAGACAAGCCACATGTTATCGAATTAAACTACAGAAACAAAACAATGGACACTACCATAGCTATTTCAGGCAGAAAACAAGATTGCCAACATATATCGTCAACATATCGCTGGTCTAACCCAAACAAAAGCCACACACAATTTTAGATAGCTGGACTGCTAACCCGTAAGTCTCGAATTCGAATCCGGGTTCAAGTCAGTAGACCGTCTCTGAGTCCACCCAACTCTGATGGGTACCTAACTCACGTTAGGGAAAGTAAAGGCGGCTGGGCATAGTGCTGACCACACTATCTCTTCATATGCCGAGGTCACAGAAACAAGTGAACTCTACTTCACTTGCCCCATAGACCGTCAGGTTTGAAAGGGAAACTTTACTTTTTACTATTAATGTTGCAATCATGTTCGATGAATAATTAGTTTCCGGATAAAGTGTAGCGTTATAAGTGTAACGAGTAAATGAATCAGTGACCGAAAGAGATTAGCATTAAAAATAAGTAAATGAACCTGATTAAGATCCGCCGTCTATCTCCTTCACATTACACAGGCCTACACCTCAACCAGTACCTTAAGTGAGCTCACGTATGCTGATGTTCAGGGTAAATTCACTTGATCAGACCAGTTCATTTCATAGCATTATCCTTCATTGTGTTAGAAAAAAAATATATTTGTCATTTTATATTTGACCGTTTAACCAAGCATTACAGTCAGCAGTGGCGTAGCGAGGTCGGGTGTCACCCGGTGCGGCACTTAATGGTGTCACCCTTCAGATGCGTAGCGACCCTTCCCGGGGACAAACTTTCAAGTTTTCGATTTGCACCCCCCCCCCCACCATTAAACTTTCGATTTGCACCCCCCCCCCTCAAGTTTTTCTCTATATATTTTACTATTTTGTGCCTTGGTTTCACCCCCCTAAATGGTGTCACCCGGTGCGGTCCGCACGCCCCCCCCCCCCCCCTCGCTACGCCCCTGACAGTCAGGCATAGTTTAAAAAATACAACTTATTAAAAAAAAACATCACTATTCTTACCAGTTTCATTCCTTGCTGTTTCAATAAAGTAATTAAAATGATATACCTCTTGTTTTATTTTTATTGTGACCGTAATGAAATGTTTTCTTTGTGAACATTAAATAAAAGTTATAAAGATCAACACAAGGTGATATGACAGTAGCAGCTCATTGAACGTTAGAGTCAACATATCTACAACTACTCTGTTATTACAGTTCAAAGATGTTTAATTGGAAAACCTTAGCTTTATTAAATATCATTTGCCTGGGTGTTTGTATAAAAAAAACGACCAAACTTAAACATATTTTAACATCTTTAAAGGCACAATCCAAGTAATGTTTCATGTAAACAGTAACGTTAACACACTAGCCCATGTAATTATCAATGAACAACAGACCATCTTGATACGCATATACACATACACTGGTTGAGTTTTTAATTCATGATATATTCGACTATCTGTATAGTTGTACCGTATCTGCTAAGGACTGAAACAAAAAGTATTACACTATATAAGAATTTCAGAATTAAGCGCATACTATAAAAATGCTTATTTATCACAATGTATAACCACTGTTCTATACACGAAAACACTCAGGTGGTCTAAAAATATACAAATCAAGATTTTAAACATTAAAAATAAACTGCGAGATTATTTTAACACCTACTTCTCCACAGGTGGTTTGTGATACAACTCTAGTTTTTAATATTACGGGCATCTTTTATTTGTTGTTTATTATATCTCTTCTCAGGTGTGTTTTGTTCTTTACATAAACAATTAGCATGCTTTATCTTTTTTAATAACACAGATTGTTGTAAATTCATTTTTTTTCTACTTGCAACTAGATCTAGTTTTAGTTAACTCTGACTTATACTTTTAGAAATGTCTAAGGGAGATAATCTGATCATTTGATTTCAAATTTGAGAATAATTATTTGTGTCGAAACATTATGTGACATTTAAAGTTTGATATGGAATTACTTGTCAATTGTAAATTGCATATACGAATAAAATTATAAAAGTTAGTAACACAAAATTACAAGACATAATTAAAACAGGCTTTAATATTTAAAGCATTATTTTAGAAACATGTCCATTCCCTTAAAATAACTTTATAAAATCTATATATTTTATATTTTTAACTATTCTAATTTGTTTATACATTAAATCGAGACTAATAGTTTTATTATGTCGAGTATTAAAGACTTTGAAACTTCCGATTTTTCAGCGCTACGTACCTAGTCATCATTTCTTCTATGTATTATAAAAAAAAACATATTTAATTGAAATAGTTAAAACATGTACACATGGAGTGTCTCGTATGTGATAGTGTCGTATAGTGCCATGCGTTTTTTTTTTGTTTGTTTACAAATTGTTTTTTTTTGTTTTTTTTGTTTTATGAAATTAAAAAAGATATATGCGTGCAATCTTCTTTAACTGAGTAGGCCCCTATGTAATTTGCGGCTTGCTGACTTGATATGTAGATATTTCTCCTCAATTGAGATTTGCTGAGTGTTGTTTTGGTCATTGTGCAATGTAATGCAGAAAAAATATCTTTAATACACACAATCACAATCACGGAATAATGTTTCTTTTACTCTAAACGAAATCCAAACACCCATCCAGCTTACTAATGCAAATATATATTTCGAGTGGCTTTTCTCCAAGTATTTACAACTTGAACGCAGCTCACTTGTTATAAAAGATCATTGAAAACGTTATACAAATTCATACATTTAATTTTGTTCTTTAGTTTTACCTGTTTTATTTCTTAAACATTGTTAAATGTAGGTAGAAGTCTTGAAATTAAAAAAATAAAATTTAAAAAAAAACTATGTAACGCACAGTGCGGTCCAATTACCTACAGACTATCAGCTCTAAGTTAATGTACCGATCTGATGATGACCCAAGTGATACAAACCAATTTACTCAGAGTTTAACATAAACAGTATTAGAAGAAGTCATCAGAATCTGCTTCGTCCATATGTTTGCATGGACTGGAGGGTCAGGCAGTTGATGCCGTTTAATAAAAGAGAGGGACAGACTCTATGACTTTAAACATAATTTGAAATAAAGATTAATCATAAGGTGCTTGGACTATTCACGCCATTCCTTTTACCAACGAACAAAAATAGCCATATAACCTGTAAAACAATCAGACATAATACATTATTCCAAATTAAGCTGTATAAACAATGCAATTAACATTTTCCTAGCTGTTCCAGGCAAAAAACAAACCTGCCAACATGTATCATCAACACATCATTGGGTCAACCAATACATTCAGCCATCTCAATAGGAAATCTCAATAGTACAACTCACTCTGACAGCAACAAATAATGTTCACAACATATTTAATCAAATAATTAGGTTGTTTCCCGTTTTACAGATTTAAAATTATAATGGGAAGTAAATAAAACTAAAAGCAAGTAAAATACATGTATGGTACAAAAAATCGTCCTCAAAACTTGAACTAGACAACACTGTAAATCTTACAAAACATTAGATTAGAAACAAAACGTGTTGCATGTGATCCGACAGGCTCGGCAGCTAGTTTATAGTCTAGTTACAGTAATTTAAAATATATCGGCTTTGTTGTAATTTGTCAGAAAATGTGTAGAAGCTTAAGACTGACACAACTCTAAGTGATACAATCTGCTTATATTCGTGAACGATAACAATTAAATATGTTGGCCTTAACTAATGATTTACTATTAAGGCTATATAAAAATTCAACAAAATATCGATTTTTGTTTTGCACGATTACAAGACTTTCTCTATACTCTGTATATACGAGAAAGTAAAAAGTTAAATATATAAGTTGGAAGTAACTTAAACAGAAAGTAAAAGACATTTATTTCTGATGGTTTTGCTGGGGATGTGGTACTCCACACACAAATCATATTTTAGCCCATGTCCCCATGATCTACTCGATTATACGAGACCGCTTTTACGAACCCCCCCCCCCCTCACACACACTCTCTTTTTCCCTGATATAGTAGAAAGTTAAAATGAATTACCATCATTTTACTATAACAATACATTGTAGCGTGTACTTATTAGCTTAATAAACTTATTTAACGTGTGCGGAAATGTTTATTATTATTGATATAGAGCAGGGTCTCCAAACGTTTCAGCCCCAGGGCCGCATTAACTATCAAATATAAGTTCGGGGCCAGAGTTTCTTCCAGGCATCTCATTGGGGTGGCATTTTCCCACAGACACCTACGACAAAAAGATCTCCGAGGGCCGGATGAGAGGACCTCGCGGGCCGTAGTTTGGAGACCCCTGGTAAAGAGTAAAAGAAGAATGCAGAATGTAAAAAAATAGTAAGCATTAAACGCTTAAGCATACATGTAGAAAGAAACATTCCAGTAAAGTGACATTTTGTCCGAATAGTAAAACATATTATATCTTAGTTTTTGGAAATGTATAGTTTTTTAGGTGAATAAAAAAATATGAAGCCAAATTTCGATGTGCACTGATAAAACCAAATTATTCGAGTGTCTAGTAATTCATCATTTCATTTAGTTTTACGTTTTCTCATTCATTGTGTGTCAGTTGATACATTTATTGTCAAAAAACATACACTATAGACACACACATATATATTTTGAAGTCTACTTTTATACTTATAATAAACATTGAATATCTAATACTGTTTTGTGAGAAACTAATTTCCCCCAAATATGAAATCAAATATTCAGATCGTGCCACTAATCAGAGTTTGCACACCTTATTTTAGTCTAGTTCTTAGGCCTTTTTTTTCTCAATTGTATTACTATATATGCGATTCATGTCCATGTCTTTGATGCTGTGTAAAACCAACAAATAAGTTAGTATTACTATTTTAAATGTATAATAAAATAAAATAAAAAATGAATATAAAGCTGTTTGAGGACTGCTTCAGATATACATGTTTGATAGGGAAGAATGTTTGAGTTGATGTGTCTCATTGTAATAACATAACGTTTCCGGTTGCTTAAAATTTGTATTATTTTAATTCTCTGTAATCCCAAATTTATTTCAGCTCTACTTAAAAACCCACATCCCCTAACCTCAGTCCACCACGCCGATGGGAAAAAACAATCTTATTAAAGGTATTTTTAGTCTGACAAATAGTACGTCACATTGTAAAAGGACTAAAAAAACATTCAGCAAATCTCAATTGAGGAAAACTATCTACATATCAAGTGAACAAGCCGCGACATACATAAGATATCACACGCATCTCTGTTTAATTAATTTAAATCAATAAAAAAAACGAAAAAAATAACACATTTCACTAATTCTATATTGCAAAATGAAAATGAGGTACACCATATGTAGGCCTACTTATATTACTTTTTTTCCGCCTCACAAATGTAATTTACAGCTTCAGTTAGCCTTACATGTTCGCTTTAGTATTGCATTTTTCATCATCGGCTTTTGAGGACCGATACAGATTTACAAAAGTAATATTTTTGTCTTACTTGTAGCCTACTTACTTAATTTAAGATGGTTTACTTATACATAGATCTAACACTTTTTTTTTTTTTTTTTTTTTTTTTTAGTTTGAAAACTTTTAATGTGCAGTTCTAAAATGATGATGAATGGAAGAAATAATTTATGAAAAAAATAGATGAAAACATTCAACCCTAACAGCCATGAACATTCGAACCAGCTTGAATTATTTAGGAGCCCACAATGATGTTATTGATGGGGATGTGGATCAGCTTGACAAAAAAATCCAATAAATCCCATGATAGCAAAACCAATGGCTGTGGCCATTGCTATTTTTTGAAACTCTTTTCTATCTGGCTTAGTGCATTTCTTTACTAGTCTGATTGAGTCTTTGGCAAATGTCTTTGCTGGCTCAACAAACTGCATAACCTGATCCATGGCTTTTGATCTTTTAGTTCTGTTTCGACAGCTGCTTACGTCTTATAGATCTAACACAATTTTATAATATCAAAAACAGTGGCTAAGGCACCCAATACTGGTTTAACGAATGCTTCAAATATCTTTAAATACCTTACATAATAAATCTATTAGTCTCCTATTAAATTTTAATCACATTAAAATAGTCAAAAATATGAAATGTAAATTTTAGAAAATAAATGTGTATTGACCTGAATATTTTTGTAAAACTGTTATTTAGATTTTAAAGATTGTTGCGAACATTACGTCTAATTATATGTCAATAACTTTTTTACTACATCTTTAAATTATGTCCCTTAGTCTTGTTAATACTAAATATGGGAAGTGACTAATACATAAACACATACATTTAATGGATATGCAAACATTTTACACTGATTTAAAAAACAAATGCGTATATTTTATTGCAAACCAAAATGTTTGATATCAAAAAATAGATTACTAATCTTACTCAACAAACACCTGGTTTGTCATCAGCACTATTTGGTACTGGGTTAGTAACCAACTTCTCACTGTGTGTTAAAGAATTCTTTTTTTCTGCTCCGGCGTTGACTTGTGTGGCCAGGTTTTTAGAAAATGTTGGATTTGACTGAATCATTTCTTCAGCCCTTCTTTGAAAGTCCAACTCACTGTTTGTTCATACACCGAATTGTTGCCTTATGTCATTTTCTAAACACACTTCTTTATCTGGTAGTTCCTTTAATCGACTATTTTCTATATCTGATAAATTATGTTCTGAACAGATCTGTTTATCTGAATGCTAATCACCTTTTCTCTCTAGAAGATTACCCCATTTTTATCTAACGGTGCTTTGTACAAATAAAAACTGTCAACTGCAAACAAAATGTTTGAATTATGAAGGGCTTGTAGCTAGTTTAAAGCCAAAAAAAAAAGTAAAAAAAAAATGTCTGGATTTGAAAACTAGCTCATTAGTTTGTATAGGAAAACTTTTTAATTTTTATTTTGGATAAATATAATGGCTATGAAATCTCTTTCAATGAACTTTAGGGATAAGATCATTTGTAAATACAATGTCTTGTATGGGAACCCAACAAACACTTTGCCATCTCGTCGATGTGTTTGTGGACACGTTGTTTTCTTTTAAATTTCCATTTTAGCAAAAGTCTCTGTTCCTCTACCTGCTGGACCTGAGCATTCTAACAAAATTCTCAAACTTTTCCATATTTTTAACTACTAGACTAACTAGACACTCTGGATCTAGATCTAGCCTAGCATTCTAGATAACCAGGTCTTCGACTTCTGGTCTTGAGATTACATTTTTAGACCAGTTACTTCTTTATAAAATAAGTTTACTACGTTTAAGTAGTCAAGAGGAGAAGTCAAATGACAGAAAATGAAATGTTTTGGTGTCTTGTATTGTAAATTTTAATTACTCTTTCAGTTTACGTATTCAATTCATATCATATGATAAATTCAATCTACAAAATACATACACTATCGACAAAATTTTACTTATATATAATTTAATATTTATTCTTAATATCATAATATATAGTGAATGTCATTTACTGCTTTGTGACCAAACAAAAATTACCATATTTGTAGTCTAATATTTAGATTGTCTCCCTTAGAGTTTTTAAAGTTGAAACTAACTTAAACAGAAATTAAACAAACATATTATTAAACAATATATGTCGTTATACAAAACATTATACTTCTACATTAAAATTAGTTATAAATAAATATTAAATAAAATGTATCAGTAAAACTAACACTAGCGGTGAACAGAGGCGTAGCGACTCTTCCCGGCGCCCGGGGACGAACTTTGAATTTGGCGCCCCCCCTCGAGAGCAAATTTTCGATTTCCACCCCCCCCCCCCCCTCAAACTTTTGATTTGCACCCCCCCCCCCTCCTCAAACTATTTATAATGTGAAAATGCAGCAAAAATTACATTTTAATTTGTTTTTACAACCCATTTTAGCGCCCCCTAAGGTCGGCGCCCGGGGACATATGTACCCCCCTGTCCCCCCCCCCCCCATGCTACGCCTCTGGCGGTGAAACACACAAACAAGACAAAAAGACTATCTTGCCTTTGTTTTTTTTTTTTTAAATTATAAAATTATCGGTGCTTTTATTCAAGCGGTTCTTGGTGTTGTTAGTGCATACAACTCGTTCATGGCCTTCTAAAATGTTTGACAATCAAAGAGTGAAGTATTTGTATCAACGCACTTTTTATTGTAGTTAAACATATATTGTTTTAAAATGTTTTATATCGTTCGACTTAGTCATCTGGCATATTCTCTTTTACTATATTTGTGTGGACGTCCACCTTTGGGGGGGGGGGGGGGGATGGGGGGGGGGGGAAGGGAACATGGACACGTTTGGATGGAGGGGGGTAATGGTTCTAAAATCCCAATTTTTTGTGGACGTCATAAATGGATGCCCCCAAAGGTACTCTAGATACATACATAATGCATTTGCTTATGTAAAAAACAAAGCACTGAATGCCAAAATTAAATATATTATGTATATACATATAATTTGTGAATGATCGTATATAATGAGTGTACAGCGTTCAAGTATTATGTTTGCCTTTCTGTTCTATTTTTCGTTTCACAATTTTAAACGTAGGTAAGTAATTATCATTGATCGATTAAATGAAAGGAAATACTCGATAACTTTGTTTCATTAAAGGCATAGTGAAATAATGGGCAGAAACCTTTACAGATACAGCAAACTCAACCATCTCACATGACCTGCTTTATTGAACGAGGTGTGACGTCTTTTTAGATGTGGGGGGGGGGGAGGTTTGGCTTTTTGTGACGATGTAAGACGGTGGGGACAAACACGGTTGGGGTGGGTTTGGACGGTACAAATATTCAAATAAGCGTTTTGTATGACGACAGCGTAACGGAAACATCATAGTGACCGCGCGTTGGTAGAGACAACACATTTGACATAGACAGAAGAACGTTTCTGATATATCCTGGTTTTATGTCTATATTTTGGAAAATATAAACGTGTGCTAAGAGTATGTAGGCCTAGTGTAAAAGAGTTTGAACGTGCGGATGTCAAATATCGACAACTAAATCTGAAGAATTAAAATAGCAGTTTAAAGAATTTACTCATTAGTGCTAAACATATCTAGCTGCACTTAAATACTTCTTGCTACTTCAATGCTACTTTTTTTTTCTACCACTATACTTGTAATTAGAACCGTTTCGTATTATTTTCTCTTTCTTAATTTGTACTTTATCGTATACGAAGTATAGAGAAAGTATTGCACACGTTAAAAAAAACGACAGTTTTGCAAATCTCGACGTTTTACACCTCCCTAAGTAGGAAAAACATAATTTTGCACTCTTGCCCGTGTGTCTGTGTGTGTATATATGTGTGTGTATATGTGTCTGTGAACACTATAACTTTAGTACCGTTACAGCTAGGTTGACGAAACGTCATGTATGAGTATTATATCAAATTTGTAGTTCTGTGTCAACTTTTCAGCGATTTTAAAAAACCGGAAGTAGTACTTATTCTACTTTCAATTTTTTTCAGAAACCTATAACTTAAATACTGTTTCAGATAGATAAATTAAATTGTACACATAAGTAAAAGATAAAAATGTTATGCCTATTTTTCAAATGTGAGTAATTTCCGTTGAACGAAAGTAGTAATTTACGTTATTTCTGATTTCTCAAAGAAATGTGAATTTATTGAATACTAATAATATTCAACACTATTGTACATAATGTTTTGGAGTTCACTTGGTGCGCAAATCTTTTTTCTTCGAGATTCTGTTCTATTTTAAAAAGTTTAATAATTAAAAATGGATTTAAAATCATTTCTATATTCCCAAGTGCCTTCCCTCTTAGTATTATATAAAGATATTAGAGAAAGTATAGGAGAGATCACTCCCGGTTTATTTATTTTTATTATTTTTTTATTACACATTGAAACCTTAATTGTTTGGTTATAATACAAGGTAGCATTTTTTTCCTATCCTATATCTCGTTGGTTATTTAATTATGCAGTTTTTTTTTCTTCTTTCATTAATGCAAGCTAATGTGTGATGAGGGAAGATTAAATGCTTTAATTTATCAACTACATAATATAATGGTGACTGTTTAAGTGGTCTCAAGATGTGTTTGTTTAATTAAGCTCAGCTATCAAGATATAACTAGCGATCAAATTTTTTCGTCATTATATTCTGGTCAGCATCATAGTTTTCTACGAACTACGCTTATTGAATGTTACATCATTGTTTTTAGAATTATACATTATGTTTGTTCAATACCAATTAATTATTGCTGTTGTATCACACTTCAGAATTTACTAATTTTTTTTTTATAAAGTGAATACTAAAGTAAATATATTTATGTAACCAAAATATCAACACGAAGTAATATTATACAATAGAAGTATTCATACATCGTGTATTCCTTCATTTAACTGAGATGGGATCATGTCGAGCTGATATCATTTCACTGACTTCAAGATGTCAAAGTTATGCTGTTACATTTTTGCCTGTTACATTTCAAGCTTATTTTAATTCTGGATTCATTGAACAACAAAAAAATTAAGACAACATAACACGCATATTAAGCAAACAAATTTAGTAAATCTTTGAAAATTATTCAGTTTATTGAGAAGAGAACTACCCTATCCCTGTGAACCCTTCATCAATTCTAGAATTCTTTTTATTGCTTGATCCATTATTTCTTTCGATGGTAAGTTGCGACGAACTGGATCATTAATCTGCAAGAAAATTGTTCTGGTAGTAGACTCCAGTTTGTTTAATGTTTATAACTCATTTTATTTCTAGATAATTATCTCTCTCTCTTTCTCTCTCTCTCTCTCTCTCTCTCTCTCTCTCTCTCTCTCTCTATATATATATATATATATATATACATATATATATATATATATATATATATATATATATATATATATATATATATATGTATATATATATATATATATATATATATGCATGTGTGGTCCTTGATTAAAAAAGAATCGAATAACGTAGTACAAAAATGAAGAAGAAAATGTATTGAACCTTTTTTTAATGTGTTAATATCTACTGAACTTCAGATAAATTACTAGATAAATCATGTTATAAATGAGTGAATCAATGATTTAACGGGTATTTGATTTAACAAAGTAAAAATGTATCAATAACCGAATGAACGAATGAAAGAAAGAACGAACCGACACAAAAGTGAATGAATTAGCGAACGGATGCCTAAAAACAGACCAACGGTTTAATGAATTTGATGGATGTATGAATAATTTCACACATATTTGAAAGAAATAATTAACTAATTAATGAAATAAGACGTTATCAAACGAAACACTAATCGCCTTCTTCTTTGCCTTTAATTTGGATGTTTGAAGATATTTTCCCCCAACCCAACTAAAATGTTATATTATGACGCAGGACGTTGACCCCACATTTAGACAGTTCCTTTCAGTATTTGCTTCCATCTAGAACAAGCTACATGGCGGAAGTTGTTTGATTTTGGTGTTTAAACTCTTAGCAATGTTGTTGTCCCCAGCTATCGAGTTTGATTTACCCGGGAATTCAACCTTGAAATTCTTTAGTTTAGCAATCATGAGCTTAAGCTACACTTTATCAACCCATTCGTTACTCATTAATTTGTAGAATGCGCGGTTCTCACTTTTCCTGTGTAGTGTATAAAACATAATTCAATCGGTGTGGGGCTGGTGAAATGTAAATAGTTGAAAAAACAACAGTGTGGGGCGGGTGAAATGTAAATAGTTGAAAAAACAACGGTGTGGCGAAAGTCATGTTGTAATAACAGGTTTAATTTTTCTGAACATTATTTCGGCGAAATAAAATCTACCACAATTGATACATAAATATATAGCAATAACGATATTTATACATTAAAACATGAATATATTACCTCCTCTTCCACTGCGGCGTAGGTGATGGCACAGAATAGCCAAACGCTAAAAATGAGTAGGATCAGAAGCTTCATAATGATCGGCTACATAGAAAGTAAAACATTGTTTTATAAGTTTAAACTTAACCTATATATACATATTAGTTATGCTATATATTATATAAGCTACGCAAGGTGATTAGCGGAATTTATTGCACATTACACAATATACAACTTACCCTAAAGGATTTGATGTCAGCGGCAATGTGATGGTAAGCACACAACTTGAGATGTAGTGTTGTCTAAATTTACTTGGTTTATATACATTTACTCCAGCTGTTGTAAGCACAATTATAATATTAATTTTTAACGATTTAAAGGTTCTCAACGTAGAGACAGGTTAACGTACGTTAGATTTCTAGCATTTTATTTGCGCCAAATATTACACATATTTGAGACTCTTTAGAATTAAATGACGAAATTATTCACACTAACATAGCGGAACATTGTACCAGCATCAAAATCATTTTGCTTGAGAGCATCTTTCATTTTTATCAACGAACCATTTTGTCTGATGTCTAAATTTTCATATTTAATATTTAATGTATGCTTTTGTTATATTTCGTTCTTACAAAATTCTTTTTAGCATTGTCGGTGAATAAGGGGAGCTGGGTCTAGGGACTAGGGGCAGATAATTTAATAGCTGGGTCTAGGGTCTAGGGGCAGATAATTTAATAGCTGGGTCTAGGGTCTAGGGGCAGATAATTTTCAAGCTGGGTCTAGGGTCTAGGGACAGATAATTTAATAGCTGGGTCTAGGGTCTAGGGGCAGATAGTTTAATAGCTGGGTCTAGGGTCTAGGGGCAGATAGTTTAATAGCTGGGTCTAGGGACAGATAATTTAATAGCTGGGTCTAGGGACTAGGGGCAGATAATTTAATAGCTGAGTCTAGGGACTAGTGGCAGATAATTTAATAGCTGGGTCTAGGGTCTAGGGGCAGATAATTAAATAGCTGGGTCTAGGGACTAGGGGCAGATAATTTAATACTGGGCTTGTGAACAATCGCCTAAAACAGAAGGAGCTCAAAGACATTGTTGCTTTTTACAACATCCAGTTCACAACCCCTACCCTCACTGTTCTTTCCAAAGTAATAATCAACTAGCTTTAGGGAAATATATCCATTATTAAATATAGATTTTGTAAAGCTAGAGAGACACAGATAAAGAAGAAATGTTATCAGGGTAATTTAGTTAACATTTGAGAAATAATAGTTGGTCTTTGTTGTACCAGGATTTACAGTAAATTTACAGTAAATTTACAGTAAATTTGAAGGTAAAAGTAAATTTGAAGGTAAAAGCAATGCAAGTAAATTTAGTTTTAATAGATGGCTAAACACGATGGAGTTATATTTTAACGTATATGACTTAAGGCAGAGAATAAAATAAATTAACGTTAGTTAATAGAACTATTTATTTAAAGGCAATTTTGAAAGTTCCATTTTATGCTGCTGACAGATTTATATTGTATTTTAAAATCATTTACAATTTTAGCAAAGCTATTTTTAAGACATCAATGGATGTAGACATAGAGCCCTGATAAGATCACAAAATAAAAGTCTGAAATAGTTTTAGCCGTTAAAATTTTTATTTCAGCTCAAAAACGACAAACGATCTGAAATTTCTCAACTCTCACGGACTCCCCATAGACACAGTGGAGGCTAAAGAAAACGATACGGTCGTGTTGTTTTGTTCTAGCAAATCATCGAATAAACTAGAATTATACTGTGACAAGGACATTACGGACGTGTTGTTTTGTTCTAGCAAATCATCGAATATACTAGAATTATACTGTCACAAGGACATTAAACACAATTAGGATATGGATTTAAAGCCTGGAGTGGAGATTACAGCAGAACGCTTGTCCCATGGGAAGGAATGTTCTTGGCAATATCTTATTCATGCCGTAGAGAAACACATAATGCTTAATATCACATGTAATAATTATATATGGTCTAATGTACACTGTGTTAGGTTTTATATACAATGGAATCATTTGTCCTGAAATCATTTTTCAAGAGATCATTTGTCCGTGAGATATTTAGGCTGGGATATTTAGTCTGAAATTATGTGTCCTGTCACCCAAACCAAAAATATATCGAATATAGCGAATAAGTGTTAGGAATCTGTTTTTCAAAAGCTAAAAATGGCAGTAAAAAAAAGTGTTTTGCCTGATAAATTACTTTCAAAAAGGAATAAAGCAGATGGCAGCTCATAAACTTTTTAATTTATTTTTTAAAACATTATTATTTGCCTCAGCTTCGTATTCTGCCTAAAGAGACAAAATATCAGACACAACTTTTAATATAAATATAAAAAAAAAAATAACCCATCGATATCACAAATCATGCCAGGCAAAGCAATACAAAAACTTATGCTAGAATATCACTATAAGGGGAGATAACTAAAGCCAGGCTGTACAGTCGGGTAAACAATTAATGTTTAGCTGGTGTCAGCACATACATTTTCTCTCTCTCACACACACAGACACAGACACACACACACAGACACACACACAAACACACACACACATACAGACATACACACACACACACAGACACACACACACACATACACAATACACTCACACACGCACGCACAAACGGTAAAACAGTCTGAAGCTGTACAGTCGTGTGTGGTGTTCTCGCGAGCCTAATTATCGGGACCATTATTCTTGTCAGCAGTAGAGCGAGAAGTCTGGTGTAAAGGCTTCCTGCCGGTTACACCTGTTGCCGACACACTCAATGTTTTCGATGGTTGGTTGAGATAACTGAAATCTGCATTGAGCCATAACAATTGTAAAGGGGCATGGCGATGGCAGAAAAAGACGTTTTGTTACCAGTAACTTTTAAACATGAATACAACGTTGATAAAAAAAAAAAGATCTTTATATTTAGTAACCAGTCCGGGTGGGCGTGATTGATTCGGTAGAGCCCATGGTTGATTAAAACATGATACAATATCTATAATATATATATATAGTTATATGTGCAGGTGGGCGTAATCGATTCGGTACAGCCCAAGGTTAATTAAAACACGATACAATCTCTATAATATATAGAGTTAAATGTGCGGGTGGGCGTGATCGATTCGGTACAGCCCATGGTTAATTAAAACACGATACAATCTCTATAATATGTAGAGTTATATGTGCAGGTGGGCGTGATCGATTCGGTACAGCCCGTGGTTGATTAAAACATGATACAATCTCTATAATATATAGAGTTATATGTGCAGGTGGGCGTGATCGATTCGGTATAGCCCATGGTTGATTAAAACATGATACAATCTCTATAATATATATATAGTTATATGTGCGGGTGGGCGTAATCGATTCGGTACAGCCCATGGTTAATTAAAACACGATACAATCTCTATAATATATAGAGTTAAATGTGCGGGTGGGCGTGATCGAGTCGGTATAGCCCATGATTGATTAAAACATGATACAATCTCTATAATATATAGAGTTATATGTGCAGGTGGGCGTGATCGATTCGGTACAGCCCATGGTTAATTAAAACATGATACAATCTCTATAATATATAGAGTTATATGTGTAGGTGGGCGTGATCGATTCGGTATAGCCCATAGTTGATCAACTGAAAAGCTCTATGTTCACCTCAGGGAGTTCTTCACACCTACACATTGTTCTTCAAGTGCTAATACATACTTCTTTCTACATCCCACACTGTTATCCACATACCCACACAACTGTCTACATACTGTACTTCATTCACACCAGCAATTGTTCTACACAACCATACATTTTTAGTCACACCCACAGTGTTCTTAACACATCCACACAGTGATCTTAACACATCCACACAGTGTTCTAAATACATCCACAATAGTCTTTACCCACCCTCGCGATGTAATAAAAACAATTCCTCATTTTTTCATACACTAACAACAGGTATAAATAGTTATAATACAAATGTACAATTTAATTAGGCAACTACCATCAGAAACAAAGATTAATTCCACCTGATGCTGATATAGAGGGGATTCTCTGCGATGGTTGGTTGACAAAAAGTCTCTCATCCAAAACAGTATACTATTGGTTGATAAAAACAGCGTTTCTTCCAGACTGTTTTCTCCGGGGGGGGGGGGGGGGCACTTGAAATATTCGGGGGGGGGGGGGGCGATAAACTTTCTTCGGGGTGTGGGGGGGGGAGACACTGTTAAAAGTATATATATTCTATATAAATTTAATTTCGTTCGGAGGGGGCGGTAGAAATATGTTTACATGGACTGGAGGCTCAGACCGTGTATATGTTTACATGGACTGGAGGGTCAGGCCATATGTTTACATGGACTGGAGGGTCAGGCCATATGTTTACATGGACTGGAGGGTCAGGCCATATGTTTACATGGACTGGAGGCTCAGGCCATATGTTTACATGGACTGGAGGCCCAGGCCATATGTTTACATGGACTGGAGGCCCAGGCCATATGTTTACATGGACTGGAGGCCCAGGCCATATGTTTACATGGACTGGAGGGTCAGGCCGTGCATATGTTTACATGGACTGGTGGCTCAGGCCGTGCATATGTTTACATGGACTGGAGGGTCAGGCCGTTGATGTATTGAGACAAAGAGGGACAGACTCAATGACTTAAGTAAGTAAAAAGACTGTCTCCAAAGATCTTGGACAATTCAATGAAATATAACCCACAGTACACACCATTCCTCTAATCAACCACCAAGAAGTGAAGACAGTTGGTGGTTTAGCCATTGTAGAGAAAGGACGTGTTGTATATTTTGTAGTGTAGGCCTACACCTAGTATTAGTGATTGATAATTAAACTTCCAGTTGAATTTCGATATTCGGACTTGTTGGAATTATTAGGGTCGTAGGAAATAAGAGTGTTCTCGTCCGTATCACATGCTGAAAGTTGGAATGTTAGTAATAGAAGTAGTCATCATATATAACGCATACATCCCTAACCCCACCACACCCAAGTTTAACGTTGTTTTTTTTTAAACAAAAGAGAATCTAGCGGTAGAGAGCCAGATTGCTAACCTGTAGGTCTCAAGTTCGAGTCGGTGTTCCCTGAATCCACCCAACTCTGATGGGTACCTAACTTACGTTAGGGAAAGTAAAGGCGGTAGGGCATATTGCTGACCTCACTATGATGTATGTATCTAGTTTTCTCTAATTGTTATTTAGAATTACCATGTAAACATTCATTGTTCAAAAATAAAATTCTTTGCATTATTTTAGCTTGAGTTACTTCCCATTAGCTTTTTAAAATGAAGATAAGGGAAACAACCTTAAAATTTGATTTAAAATTATTTGGAAAGCATTTGTTATAAAACTCAATATTACATTTAATGTTCAATTTTAAAGTTAGAGTTATTTTAAAATTATATATATAAAAAGTATGTCAAAAATTTATGTTTGATGGACATTGATTTAACAATTGTCACAACTTGACTTGTAAAACTGCTAGCGTAATTAAGTGATATATAACAAGACATTTGATCACTAATATTTTACAGCACTAGTTAAAACTCCGAGATTTTTGCCTGCTTAAATATGCTAATTGCCCCCATAACTGTATCCCCTCCGTCCCCTCACGACCACACCCCTGTGTTGTAATGTTATGCTAAATACTGAAGATGATGTACTATCTAAGTACACTTCTAAAAACATTAATTTGACCCCCACCACTCCCATTACCCCACCTTGTTTCGCATCATTTATCATTTGTCATTCAGTATCCTATTGTTGCTTATTTGTGTATTGTTTTATTTATACAGCTAACAAACAAACATTGTAAAGTCATCATTTGTCTCTATTGTACTATTATCATATATGTACGGTACTTTGGTCCCCAACGTACAAAATGACCCCAATGACCCCTACTCCTTTTGTATTCATTTTATAATCCCCAAATTGTTATTTATAGTTGTTTTGTTAACTTTAATAACTCTTTTATGAGAACACTGTTAACCAATTTTTGACCTTTAAAAATCCACTGTACCCCCATACCCCGTGATAGCTACAAGCCTACCCACCCCTAACCTGTCGGACCTAAACATTCAAATAAACATAAACACCGACTAGAACATATCAAACTTTCACCCTCCCGTTAATTCACTCACACAGCAATATGTTCGTCAACCCCCCCCCCTGCACAAACACACACACACACACACTATAAATAGTAACACATCAGCAGTTAGATAACACAGCACAGAATTTGACGCTTGGCTTGCTTTAAACACACACAGATACTCTCTCCACGCCTCGTCAGACACATCTACCCCCTCCCCCTCTGCTCACTTCTCCCCTCAGACATGATAACCCCACATCCCCTTTAACTGTTCCAAGGACCCCACTACCCAGCCCAACATCAAATTCAAATATATTTTCATTTACTTATTTGCTTCTTTCCCCTCATCTTTCACACAGCAACCTTTTGAAAACTCAACGCGACCAGTATATTAATAAACACTCTTTCAACTGGTGAACATAATTTGTTTCTCTACATAGAAAATGCTTCACCGTCCCATTGACTCTCCTCAACCCCCCCCCCCCCCCCCGTCTTTGAATAATTTCCTCTCCACTCCCCACCCGGACTCCTGACACTTTCATTTGACCTTCACCCCTTTTAGTTATCCCTTTCAATTTTGTATAATCACATACATGACATCATGTAAATATTCATTATGTACATTTGCAAAACATTTCGTTTTCATTTGGTGTTCGAAATTATGGAAAGAATTTGATGTTGATGTACTTGTTTTAAATTGCAAATAAAAGTGTTTAAAAAATAATAAAATAAAAATATACAAGGTTTTATTACACAAAAAAATTACTCAGAGTTCAAGTAATGGTGGAAAAGGAGTATAACTTAGTTAAACAGACCAATGGAAAACAGGAGCTGACCGGTCACGTGGGACGGTCAGCTGACTAATGAAGCGTGGGTCGGCAGACGGTGATTGGTAACTATAGCAAACGCTCAGATATATGTAGAGATTTAGAGGTATGTAGTGTGGTAGAAACGGTCGGAGATATGTATAGTTAGGGAACAGTTAGATAGAAGTAGTATTAGTAGAAAGTATTATAGTATAGACTAGTTAGATAGAGGTAGTATTAGTAGAAAGTATTTTAGTATAGACTTGTTAGATAGAAGTAGTATTAGTAGACATTAGTATAGTTTACACTAGTTAGATAGAAGTAGGAAGTTGATTTGTGTAAAATAAAGTACTAAATCTTGAATCGGACTTGTTTGTGGTGATTTCACAAAACTATATTAGACCAAGAAGAAACACACAAGAAGAAATTAAACTCAGAATACACAATACTTTGCAGGAAAAAAACGAAATAAAGACAAAAAAAACAAAAATGGTGAATAATTCAGGTTCTCTTTTTAAAAAAAAATGTTGCGAATGACATAATTAGCAAATAAGCACGACGTTAGTGTAAGAGTTATGTCCCATATATTAACTATAATGAAGTTGATTAAAGTACCTCACATTTTTATTTTCAAATTATTTTAATTTAACAAAATTCAATAATTTAATAGCTAAAAAGAAAGTTAATCAATATGTTGTAAGATTTTATTGTTTAAATAACAACAGATGTGTTTGTTAGTCAGCACTTTTTATGCGTAAGATTGGTTAATATTATTCTTAGCATCAGGTATACACAATAAAGCAATATATTTTATAGATGCATTTGTAAGACTAACTAATAGTTAAGTTTTTAAATAGTGCTTAACCCATTATCGTAACATCAGATGTATTATATATTTTATTTAATTAGGCCTACATGTCTAAATGAAGAATTGTTTTCGCAAAGATGTATTGGTCCTCACGAGCCGATAATGAAAAGTTTAATACTAAATTGAACAATCTGAGGTTGTATCTTACAAGTGTTATTATTATAACACAAAACTAAAGCAACAGTAGACACGCTATTAAACAATGAATTAGCGACAATTACCTTAACGTTAAATAATATTTATGTTATAAAAATGGTATTGAGAGCCAGTTAGAGGAGCCACTTGAGCCACGGCTTAAATGTCTAAATGAAATCATGGGCCCAAACCTTTTCAGATACAACAAACTCAACCATCTCACGTGACCTGCATTGTTAAATGAAGCGGAACGTCTTTTTTATACTAGGTGGGGGGGGGGGGGGGGGGCGTGGGCTCTGGCTGTTTGTGACGATATACAGCTGTGGGGAGAATAAAGGGGAATGATGGATGATAAAATACCCAAACAAGCGTTTCACAGGACAACGACGGCGTAATAGAAACCCCATAGATGCCGGGTGTTGATAGAGAAAAGACATTAGGAATAAAAACCTCGGTGATATATGTTGGTTTTATGTTTATATTTTGGAAAGAGTATGAATGTAACATTGCTTAAACGTGTTAATGTCATATTTATCTCGACTACTATACCTGTAGAACTAAAATTGTTGTATAGAAATAAACTGAGTAGGCCTAGCGATAAACATAACAGCCCATGATTTCATACTTTTACATTTTTTGTCTCATTTTTGGACACGTTTTTATGATAAATAAAACCATTTCGTAATGTTTGTGTCTTAATTACTCAGCTGTTGTTTTTGTTTATTACACATTAAAAGTTGATTGTTTGGTATAATACAAACAGTTATCTATTCATATCGTTCGTCACATGTATTATTTTAATTTAGTCTTTTTTCTCTTGCATTTTAAGCTATTGTGTGTTACCTGCTATGTTACTGTTTAGATTTATTAGTTAAATAGTTAAGTGCGTGCTATTTAAGTGGTCACATGGAGTGGTTGTTTAATTAAGCTTAGCTATCAAGATTTTTTTTTATTTCACTTTTGAAAGCATGATACTGTATGCTTGCAATACGTTTATTCGGGTGTCTCCAAACTTTTCAGACAGAGGGCCGAATTGACTATTAAATATCAGTTCGAGGGCCAGAGTTTCTTCAAGGCATATCTTCGGAGATATGTTATCGAGCCCCCCCCCCCCCGAAACTAAATATAATGTATATAGAAATATATACACATTTCAAGTGCCCCCCCCCCCCAGAGAAAACAAAAATATGAAAGAAACACTGTCGGGGGCCGACAAGACACTCGAGTTCCGAGTTTGCTCTCAACTTATTCTTCACGTATTCTATATCGATGTTGAGGTAACGGAGGTTAGTCCAGTCCAAGTTATAATCAGCCAATGTTTTCTTTAACTCATTGAATATATCCTCTCCGGTAACAGTGCCATACATATTATGTTGGGAAGCCAACTCTTGTGTTATGTTCATGTCTTCATCCACACCTCTAATGAACACAAGCAGTTGAGGTGTAACAACTGTCAAGCGACTCATCCATTGCAATAATAAAATAGTGAAAGATGCTTGTATTTTAGCTTTTTGATTTAAGATGTATGCAAACGGTGGGCAAAGGTATTTGCACCCAAAGCTACATTTTCAAATTGTTTTGAATTTTTCGGGCAAAGTTTCTTAGCCACCTCTAACAAACATTTTGTCCGTGGACAAAAGGATCTCTGCGGGCCGGATGAGAGGACATTGCGGGCCGCATCCGGCCCGCGGGCCGTAGTTTGGAGATCCCTGGTTCATTGTATGCTACATGCTTGTTTTTAGAGTTATACTTAATGTTGGCTGTTTCGTCACAAGTCAGTTCATATCATTTATCGATGCCGATAACACACACATTACTTTGTTTAGAGTAAAATAGAGATGTGAACATTACTTTGTTTAGAGTGAAAACCATAATCACATCGGGCAAAAAGCAGGGATCATTTATAAAAATGAGATGATCCAGTGTCTTGTAATAAGTCATTTAAATACGCTTCTAGTTTTCTCAATCAATTTGTGTCGTTTGATATATTCAATCTCATCGAAAATTATTTTTTGGACACATTTTAAAGCATAATTTTATCAATAAATTCATATTTTTATATCATTTGTCAATTGTTTTATAAATTTCTATGATAATAATTTCCTACAAATTTGAAATCAAATATTTAGGTTGTCTCCCTTAAAAGAAATGTAGTTTTCAACATCCCCATATTCCTACAATATAAAAAAAAATGTCGATAATTGTACATTAAAATTACGGTACTCTAGTTACATACATCGTTAATAATTCTAAGTAAAGAACAAAATACAACGAAGTTATAAATAAACACTAAAGACAAGTTATCAGTAACATTAAAACTAGTAGTGAAACACACAAGCTAGATAAAATCTATATGTATATATATATATATATATATATATATATATATATATATATATATATATATATATATATATACATATATATATATTCTCTTCTTGGAGACGTTAGAAAACACAAAGCTGTAAGCGCGCCTAGCAGTCCCCTCTTTTCCTCTCTAGGCATATCGCAACCACCCCCTCCCCCACATGGTCTGGTGAGCTGTGGTTCACGCTAAATGTTTACATTCGTAGTTTAGTGACGGCTATTAGGGGCAGATAATTTAGTTTGAAACTATTTTAAACGTCGGGGAGGTAACTAAGAGGAGGCTGCTTTCACGGGGGGGGGGGGGGGGGGGGTTAGGGGAAAAGAGGGTTTAAGTGTTTTAAAGCAAATATTTTCAGTGACAGCATTGGTACTGTCGAATTCACAAATTATTCACAAATTATGAATACCTGAAAAATAGAAAAAACAACTAAATAGCGGCGTGTTACGCTGGGGGTCGACTCGTATATTATAACACTGCAACTGCTAGAATAAAATGCAGTTGCACTTAAACTAAAAACGAAACAACCGAGGTGGTGGGAGGGGAATAATGTCGTATTATGTTCAGATAAATGTGCTTTAACTTTCTTTCTGCCTTCCATATGTGGATTTGTGCATGAGACGAGCTTGTTTTCTGCCTGGAATGGCTATGGTGATTTTACTTTTGTTTTTTCCCTCTAATTTAATGCGAGAAATGTGGCTTGTCTGATGGTTTTGCTGGGGATGTGGTACTCCACACACAAATCATATTTTAGCTCACGTCACCATCCTCCACTCTTATCCCCGTCTATACGAGACCGCTTTTACGACCCCCCCCCCCCACACACACACTCACATTCGCACACTCTTTTTCCCAGATAAAGTAGAATTATAAAATAAATTACGTTTATTTTACTATTACAATGCATTGAATCGTGTACTTATTAACGTAATACACTGATTTAACGTTTGAGGAAATGTTTATTATTATCGCTATAGAGTAAAAGTAGAATGCAGAATGCATAAAAAATAGTATGTATTAACATTAAGGCCCACAAGTAGAAAGAAACATTCCAGTAAAGTGATTTTTTGTCTCAATTCTAAAACATACCATTGTTTAGTTTTTGAAAATGTATAGTTTTTACAAGCTTTTATTTAACTCACTTCCTCTGTCGACAGTCTGTCGACAGTCTGTCGTCAGTCTAGATCGAAACGCAGGAGTGAAAATTCGGACAGTTCTACTTGACCGACACGATTCACGGTTGGCACGTGGGCCAAGACATGAAGACAATGCAATCTGAAACAAAATTTGACTTAATTGGATGCCTAATTAATTTTTTATGAATTAATTAAAATTTGGACCGAATTAGTAGACATGTCTATCCAACCACACCACACGCGTCATCACGTTCAATAGTTGCGCCATCACGTTCAATAGACGCACTATGGTTTTTAGTCATGTAACACTATTGTAAATAAAACACGTAAAGTACTGAAAAAAAATTCATAAAAAACGTTTTAATAACAAGCTTTTATGTAATGATGCACTAAAAAGTAGAACATAAATTATACACTACTATTTAAATTACTATAAAGAAAAGCGTGGGTCTCTTCTCAAATATTAGTAAAGGTATCCAATAGGTACTAAAGTGACCCACACTTTTCTTTATAGTAATTTAAATAGTAGTGTATAATTTATTTTTTCTACTTTTTAGTGCATCATTACAAAAAAGCTTGTTATTAAAACGTTTTTTATGAATTTTTTAAGAGAATTAAAAATATGAAGCCAAATCTTGATGTGCAACAGTATCTAATATATAAAGCTCAGTTCTGTATGTAATGCATATGTTTGTCGTTGGAATTGTATGAATTTAAGTGTTAGAAAATTATCGTGCGCATTTGTCTAAATTTATGAGCTTAAAAATTACTATTGAAAGTGTTGGGAAATAATTTTCATTTTTCAAATTATAGTAATAATTGTCGGCATGTTCATTAAACACAAGTTTTAAAAAAAATATCATCTTTTACAAAAATTCTAATTATGTCTTTATTTAGTCCTATAGCACTTACTTCCCTTTGATAAATTAGGAAAACAAAATTACTTCCCTTTATAAAACCATTGCATTAGTCGAAAATAATTTACTTTTTAATTACTTTGTTTTGGTGTTGGGAAAAAAAAATTACATAATTAGCGGGGATTGATCAAGTGCAAATGTTGTAGGTATTTTACGGATAAGCTTGGAGTATTAAAATTGTTCATCAAATTGAAACAGGCGCGTTCGTTTAAGTGAGTGCAAAAGACTATGAATAAGTTGGGGTACTATAGTCGTTCATTAAGCTAAAACAGGTGATTCCGCCCCGGGCGTTTATGTTCGCGTTAGTGTTTTCTTTGTGTTTAGGTGGGTTTGCGTTAGTGGTTGCGTTTTGATTTGGTTCGTTTTTGTTCTTTCTTGTTTCGTTTTTGTTTGTGTTTTTTTTTGTTTGGGTTTGTATTTGTGTTTTTGGTTGGTTTTGCGTTTGGATTTGGTTTGTTTTCGTTTGCTTTTTCGTTGTTTTTTTTTGTTGGTATTGGTGTTTGTGGTTGGGTTTGTTGTTAGGTTTTTGTTTTCGTTTGCTTTTTTGTTTGTTTTTTCTTTGTGTTTGTATTGGTGTTTGTGGTTGTGGTTGGGTTTGTTGTTAGGTTTTTGTTTTCGTTTGTATTTGTAATTGTGTTAGCGTTATGTTTGCGTTTTGTTGTTTTGGTTGGTTGTGGTTTGGGTGGGCAATGCCGGGTTTATGATGATTACTAAACACACAGGTAATGGTCTTTAACAGAAAGGTTTTTCACAGAAGCCAGAGCAGGGCCTGGCCGGGACGGCTAGTATTTTGATAAAAACTAATTATTCGAGTGTCATGTAATTCATAATTTAAATACTATTATCGTTTTCTCATTCAATTTGTGTCAGCTGATACATTTAATATCAAACACACATACAGTTTAGACAAAAATGTGTATATACATGTTTATATATAATTTTTATAATAAACATGGAATAATTGTGCTCCTTAGTGTTTTTAAAATTGTAAATGGGATGTAACTTAAACTAGCTAAATACATGCATTTTTAACAATATAATGTCTACATTACTAAAAAAAACCCACTATAATTCTGCATTAGAAATAAGGGGACTCTAGATCAATGCATTATTAAATTGTTTATGTAAAGACCAACGCAAATCTGAAAAAAAAAAAGTTATTAGTAAACAACACATACAAGATACCAGTAACATTAAAACTAGAGGTGGGACACGATATACACGCGGAAGGGTATGGGTTGGGGAGGGGGGGAGTGGGGTATTTAATGACCCATTCTGTTGTTCCTTTTAAGTGATTTCAATATCTTTCTATCTTGTATTTGTGATATACAAATTATGAAATTATTTGTGTAGTTTATTGAATATCAAAAGACAAATGCAATCCTCTTTGAATTACAATAGCCACCTTTCACAATATTTGTTTATGTGGCATGATGTTGGTGTTGTGTTAAGTAGGCCTATTTACCTATACATTACTTCTCAATCATTGAGTATTTTTAAAATGCAAGTTTATGCAAGTGTTTTCTATGCTTTGCATGATGTAGTAGCTAACCTATGGTGATTTAGTGTTAGCTATATCTCGGCAAGGATGACGAGATTTATTTTAATTATAATAATGGTATTGCACTTTATTTTAAAAGTTTACAATCTTGATATATATATATATATATATATATATATATATATATATATATATATATATATATATATATATATATATATATATATATATATATATATATATACATATATTAAGACCACGTGAGTGTATACTTAGTTGTTTCCTATATAGAACAGTCGTTATATTTTTTGATAAATAAGCATACGTTATAGAATGTGATTAATTCTGATTTTCTTATAATGTTTAATTATTTTGTTTCAGTCCTAAGCAGATTAATAATATGTTAGGTTATGTTAGGTTAGGTTAGTTTTGACTGTCGTCCCTCCTGGGAAATAGGCCGCTGACAAGAGCTTTTCTCTGTCCTGGGCTTATCTCTCCAACTGTCCCCAGGTGTTTCCAATCTTCTTAATGTCTTCTTCCAGGTCACGTATCCAGGTCTTTCTTGGTCCGCCTCTCCTTCTCCTGCCCTCCAGGCGAGGGCCTGTCTTGTTATCCAGGATACAGATTTCCTGAGTGTGTGGCTAATCAATTTCCATTTTCTCTCGATGATCTCTACTTCAGCTGGTAGTTGATTTGTCCGTCGGCATAGAACATAATTTCTTATGGTTTTAGGCCAGCAAATTTGCAGGATCTTTCTGAGACATGCGTTTATAAATGATTGCAATTTTTTTAAAATTTATAACAGTTATTCTCCATGTCTCAGCTCCATGGAGTAAAACAGGTTTTACTATTGTGTTGAAGATCCGGATTTTTATTCCAAGGGTTACATTTAAATCTCCAGAACCCCAAACATTTTTAAGTTGGTCGCAGACTGCTCTTGCCTTGCCAATTCTTCTTTTATGTCTGCTTCCGTCCCACCCTGCTTATCAACAAGGTAGGTGAATATATACAAATCTTATCACAGGAGCAGAATGTGCTAGAGTATAATTATAGACAGCTGAATATTCGATTTAAATAACTGCTAATTAATTTTTATTTGAATACCATGCATACTTGTTACTCTTTGTAGATTTTTTGGGCTAGCCTGTTATGGTTACTGTTTCTATGTAGTGTTACTTTGATTGTGTCTATAAACATGTAGAACTATATTTCTTCGTGGTTGTCAAGTTTGGCCTTTTTTTAAACTGCACGCAATCTAAAGTAAAAAGAATGGATTTCCCCCCCCCCCCCCCCAAGACAATTTTAGATGCAATAATTTGACCAAACGCGTAGAAAAAAATGGTACAAGAACAGAGATATAGTTGAACTATATACTTATAGACAAATATTGTATAAGTTTGTTTTTTCCCTTGAATCAATAAACCAACGGCAATTATTGTTTAACATTATGTTTTTTTTAACACTAATAAAAACTATATGGTATTATATGTATGCAAATACCTAGCGTTTTCAATTACCTCATATACCTAGTGTGTTGAGTTCACATTTTAAAATGATTGAAACATTTAGTGAAAGGTACTCAAAATATGTATTTGTATTAGAAAGCTGGCTAGGTAAATAGATTTCGTTTAGAACGGTAGAAACATTGTATTTCTTCCAAACAGGTGGTAGTGCGTATTAAAGGCTATTGTTTTCTCTGACATATTGTAACTTTATTGCATAATGGCAATGTTACACGTCTATAAATTGTACTGTACTTTATTTTTGATTTTCAATCCACACATGTTTATAATTTTGTTTTAAAATCATGTTAAAATTCGATATTTTTTTCTTTAAAGTTTACGCTTTAATTTCCATCCACTGATGTGTGTTTGGTGTAGACATATTAGAGCCGTGTTGTCGTAATTCAGTATATAATATTGCGTGACTCTGTTATCAGAATATTATTAGATTAACATTACCTAACTTGGTTCGATATCAAAACGGTTACCATTGGCCAACGTGACGGTTTGTGAAGTCTTGTACATAGTTGCGGCTGAACGACATTATATACGTATTCCACGTGTACAATCAATTAGTGTATAACTAATTATACATGGTTACATAACAGTATTATAAAATGTTTTTTTAAGATAAAAGAATATAGGCAACAGTGTGTAAAAAATGACACGAATGTTTTTAGATGAACGAGTATGTGTTATATATTTTTTTCGATAGCCATTGATATCAAAGTATCTGTTTGAAAAGGTAGGTAAAACTCTTGTTTTATCTTTATTTTGGCCGTAGTGAAAAGTTCTTTATGAAATTAATGATTTTTTTTTTAATGAATAAAAACCTTTGTTTTTTATTATACTTCTTTTAGATTGTGAATTCATATAGCCTACTGTTTTTACATGACTAGATTGTTTTGACAGAAAGGGAAAGAATGTACATTATTTTAAAATCACGTATATAAAAACAAAGTTAGCTTCGCAAGCTTTTATTACTAATTATCATAAGCAGGCTATGTGAAAATAAACATATACAAAAAATTAATTTGAATTGTCACAAATATGAGTCTAGTCTTGTTTCTATTAGTATCTTGCTACCCTAATGGGTCATTGTTAACAAATTTCAAAACTGATAAAAACAGTTGAGATAATTGACATGAGTATACAGTGTTCGATGTGATCAAAATAAATGTAAAGTTTACTGTAAAACACATTAAATGTTTTTTAAAATATTTTTTTGTAATGTTCTGTTGTAAGAATTTTACAAAAACCTTATCAATAAAAAAAAGCTTTGTAAAGCACAAAATATATTTTGAAATTATGTTCTGCAATCACAAAAATAAGTAAGCATATACTTACTACATAATCACTGATATTTTAATTTAGTACTGTGCACAATATAATATATTTTAAAAAAATATTTTACAGTGGTACCTGATAGAGCTGATCAATCACTTCAGACAGTTCAATTAATTATTTTTTAAGACATGGGAAATAATTTGATCTGGGGATGAAGGTGGTGCATGGAAGAAATACACTATGTAACCATGCAGACTGTTCCTATTATAATCTAAACAGTTAATCCCAATTGGTTATAATGCCTGGAAGATAAAGCAACTTAAAAGGCTTAATTTTTCCTCTAAATATGTTACAATTTCTGTGGCCTGAGCTTTTTTTTTTGGTTCTATGAGGTACCATTGTAATAGGAATAGGTACAAAAAATAGACATAAAAAAAAGCATACAGAGCTAATTAAGAAATGCAATTTAAATTAATTGAGTGCTATAACTATAAGCATTTTTAGATGACCTTTCCTCAATCAATTACAGATGTAGCATTTTTTAAATTTTCTAGAAAAATAATAATGTTTTAACCTTTTAAATTCTACAGTGAAGTTGTGACATAGCAGTTGGCAAAAGATTGACCTTTTTGTAGTAATTATATATATATATAGATATAGATATATATATATATATATATATATATATATAGATATAGATATATATATATATATATATATATATATATATATATATATATATATATATATATATATATATATATATATATCCTAATTTTTAAAAGTCACTGTGCGCACCTCTCTCTCTCTCTCTCTTTCTCTCTATCTCTGTCTGTCCGCAAAATATTATCGCCGGACATCACATCAGAATCTAAAGCGATATACCAAGAACTTGATACGGAATTTTGTTGAAAATAATATGTTACATGTTTTAAATGTCGAATTTAGAAAAACAATTTTAATTATGCAACCGGAAAAGCGTTTATAGGTGGGACAAGAGCGCATTTAACAATGACGTCACTTAATGTTTACACTAAAAAAAGAGCACGAAACTAATGACGTCATCTGCCGAGTTTAGAATATAAAGAAAGAAACCATTTCATTTAACTTTGATTTAGATCTAGATCTACGTACGCTATGAAATCTAGACCTATACAATACAATTTTCTAGGCCTAAACTTATACAATTTATTCTATCTTTTTAGATTCTAGATCTAGATCTTGAGATTCTAGATTCTAGACTAGATCTAGAATAATCTAGAATTCTAGATTTTAGATCTAAGAAAAAAATGGATGCAGACGCTAGATATTCTAGATCTAGATTTAGATATACTAGATCTAGACTAGATCTAGATGGTCTAGATCTACGGAAAAACTAGACTTTGATAAAGCAAAGTTGTCGGGCGCTTCTCGGCGCAACAGGCGCTTCAAATTTGGCAGGATTCTGCCTTGGGGCGACAGAACACAGGGGCCGGTACCGGTTGGTCGAAAAGTCTACGAAAAGGGGGTCAAAATTGACCTCGACTGACCAGCGCCTTATATGAGCACTACACATAACAGCCAATCATTAATTAATTAAGCATTCAAATTCTCAATGTTTTGGAAAACCTAAGCCAGGGGTCGGCAACCTTTTGAGACGGAAGAGCCAAAAGTAACAATTTACAAAAATTTCCAGGTTTTAAAGAGCCACTAACATTTTTATTTCAATGTTTGGTGTTTGATTAGGATTAGGTAAATAAGTTTATTTAATTTAAAATAAATAGCTATAAATTTAAAATAATATTTATTCAAATAAAAACATACAAATGTTTCGCACAAAACATATTAAATTATTTTAGCTAGCTCTGCTATGATAAACTTAGTTATCAAATAATATAATTATATGACTATCCCAATCCACTTTTGAAGCTCTTAACTTTTTTTTTCTTTACTAACATCACCGGCTCAGGAGGTGTCTCCCATTAGCCAGGCATGCCTCAATATGGCAAACTCCGACTAACTGGCTAGAATATCGGTTTGATTACCGTGAATCGGTTGCTTCTGTTCTTTGGTTCTCACCAGGCTTATCTTCCACCCCACATAATCTAGGGGTGGGGGATATAATGTCCCATTCTCAGGAGTTCCTATAAGATTTATTAAACTTTCCTTCTGTCTTGCATTTGTGGATTAAAAAATACAAAACTATGTGCGCCTTTTATACATTTTATTTGCAGCAACACAGTTTTTATTTCGTGAAACATTTCTTGTCTAAATGTGTCTTTAACGTCGGTGGTAATCTTCTGACATATTATCGCAACTGTTACATTTCTAGTTGAGTTGATTTCGTTGAAATCGGAATCTTAGTTTTGAAGTAACTGTTCTATTTATACCATAATTGTTCGTATATTTATGTTTTGCTTAGTTTATTATATTATTGTCTAAATTTTATCGACGCTATTTTTAAAGCGATTATATGACAAAGACTATGGACAAACTTTACCGACAGTTGCACAACACCTTGCCGCTTTTTACAACCTGAAGTAATTTTAAACAAAAATTGAAATGCAGCAACACAACATATCATAAGTGCCACAATATTTTAGTAAATGTTATTCAATATAGCTAATATTTTCAATTTAAACTCTTTGCGCAGTAATATCACTCAAATATATTGTATGTGTAAATTAGTAGTAGAGAAACGTAAGTGTTTATGTTTTATGAAATATCAAGTATGACACTTACAATACAGAAACCGTTTTATTCTTTTACCTGATTGGTTAAAATACTTCTGTTTGTTTGAAACTACATACATAACACCGCTGAAAAAAAGTAATGACTTTTGATTATATATATTGAATATTATTTACGAGCCGACCCGCTGCGTATCATACGCCGCTATTTAGTTTTTTTTTATTTATAATTTGTGAATTCGACAGTACCAATGCTGCCACAGAAAATATTTGCTTAAAAACACTAAACCCCCCCTCCCCCCACGTGAAAGCAGCCTCCTCTTAGTTACCTCCTCTAAGTTTAAAATCGTTTCAAACTAAATTATCTGCCCCTATTAGCCGTCACCAAAACCGTCTCTATGATTGTAAAATGTAAACAGCGTGACCACAGCTCACCAGACAATGTGGGGGTGGGGTGGGGGTGGTAGTGATAGTGATAGAGAGCAAGAGAGGGGACTGCAAGGAGGCGCTTGCAGCTTGTTTTCTAACGGCTCCCAGAAGAGAATTATATATATAGGAGCTGACCCGCTGCGTATCATACGCCGCTATTTAGTTGTTTTTTTTCTACTTTTCAGTAATTTATAATGTGTGAATTCGACAGTACCAATGCTGCCATTGAAAATGTTTGCTTAAAAACACTACCCCCCCCCCCCCCCACTTGAAAGCAGCCTCCTCTTAGTTACCTCCTCTAAGTTTAAAATCGTTTCAAACTAAATTATCTGCCCCTAATAGCCGTCACCAAACCCGTCTCTATGATTGTAAAATGTAAACAGAGTGAACACCGCTTACCAAATCATGTGGGGGTGGGGTGGGGGTGGTAGTGATAGTGATAGAGGGGAAGAGAGGGGACTGCAAAGGCGCGCTTGCAGCTTGTTTTCTAACTGATCCCAGAAGAGAATTATATATATAGATAGATAATTTACGGAAAATTTAATTTTTACAAAGTGTTATCACTTTTTAACTAAATTATAGATTTTTTTTCTTGAATTAATAAAATCATGGTAATTGATTTTTCAATCAAGACTTCTACCTATGTTAAATTTAAAAAAAAAAGATAAAACTAAAGGGCAAAAATAAATGTATGCGTATACAGAACTTCTAGGTATTAATAGGATTTCGTTTAGAATAATATAACATTTGTATTAGTAAACTGACTGGGTATTTGGTTTTTGTTTAGAATAATAGAAGCATTTTTTCCCTCGAAAATGTGGTGCGATTTAAGGCATGTTTTGTCTTATAAATTGTACATCACATTGTAAAAGGACAAAACAACACTCAGCAAATCTCAGTTGAGGAAAACTATCTACATAGTTAGTGAACAAGCCGCGATATACATAAGATATCACGCGTTTGTCTGTTTAATTAGTTTAAATCAATAAATTTTAAAAAAAATTAAAATAAAAAAACAACGCATTACACTATTTCTATTTTGCAAAATAAAAATGAAGTACACCATATGTAGGCCTCCATGTATACTTTTTTTTTCTTCCGCCTCAGACATGTAATTTGCAACGTCAATTTGCCTTGCATGTTCGCTTTAGAATTAAACTTTTCGGCATCGGCTTGTGAGGACATATACGGTTTTACAATAATAATATTTCTGTCTTACTTGTAACCTACTTTCACTCATTTAATATGGTTTACTTATACATAGATCTATTTTTTTCTCTCTTTTTTTGCCTCAGACATATAATTTACAGCGTCAGTTGTGTGTTCGCGTTAGTATTACAGTTTTCATCATCGGCTTGTGAGGACTGATACGGATTTACAATAGTAATATTTATTTCTTACTATACATAGATCTAATAAAATTTTATAATATCGAAAACAAAGTGCTAGAAACTACTAGCTGGTTAAACGGATGCTTCAAACATCTTTAAATACCTTACATAATATATCTATTAGTCTCCTATTAAATTTTAAACACATTATAATAGTTAGAAATATGAATTGTAAATTTTAGAAAATAGATTTGTAACGAACAGAATAGGTTTGTAAAACTATTATTGAAATGTTAAAGCATGTTGCAAACATTATGTTTAATTATATGTCAATAATTTGTTTACTACATATTTAAATTATTTCCCTTAGTCTTTTTAATACTAAATATGAAAAGTGACTAATACTAAATTTTTAATTTTTTTTTTTAATTAAATTAAGCATATTAAATTTCAACCAAATAGGCATCAAGAGTTGAACGTATGTTAACTCGCAAAGTTCACTTATATTGAAAAATCAAATTTAAATAGACTAACGCACAGTGGCGTAGCGAGGTCGGGTGTCACCCGGTGCGGCACTTAATGGTGTCACCCCCCCCCCCCCCAGAGGCATAGAGACCCTTCCAAGGGACAAACTTTCAAATTTTCGATTTGCACCCCCCCCCTCAAACTTTCGATTTGCACCCCCCCCTCGAGTTTTCGATTTGCACCCCCCCCCCCTCAAACTTTCGATTTGCACCCCCCCCCTCGAGTTTTTCTCTATTAATTTTGCTATTTTTTGCCTTGGTGTCACCCCCCTAAATGGTGTCACCCGGTGCGGTCCGCACCCCCCGCCCCCCCCTCGCTACGCCCCTGCTAACGCATAATATCAATGTATATATAGTGTACAATTATAATCTTATGTTTAGGTATTTGTTATGTAAGAAAAAAAATTAATTGTTTTTTTTTTAATACAAAATACATACCTAGAATTGTTTTGAAACAATTACATTTCTCGAAATGTTAAGTGAGAAAAATGAGTATGTTTCAAACGTTCACCATCCAAGTATCACACCAAAACACAGAGAAACATAATACCCACTTCAAGCTAGTTCAAACATAAACTACCAGGATCAACAAACATTTTTGTAAATAATCTGACTTAACAACATCAAACAGTAATCGATTCATATTACTCAATATATACTTCACAAGACACTGTATTTTACTGCAATACATTTTGCATTTTAATATCAATTATTTTAATTATAATGTTTATCATGCTAAAAACTAAACAATACACTTTTGAAAACATGTTTTTTAACATCGAATATATCATGCTAATCATTGGGCTATACAATTAACTTTAATAAGGGAGATAACCCAGGATGCCGTTATCAGAAAATATTATATACATTATGAACGTCTTAAACAAACAAAATTGGTCATATTTTTTGTAAAACAGTTTAAATTTAAATATGTTTCACATTTTGCACCTTTCTGCTACACATTTCACAAAGCGAAAAGTAACATTGAGTAATGCTTGAATAGAAAACAGTAGCTTTATACAATACATCTTTTGAAGACTTGTGCAAACTTCATTTTAATTGCGATCTGTTTGTTTCTTTATGATTTTCAAAGAATAAATTTCTGGTCTGTCGATGCCAATCTTTAAGATCATTAACTATATTAAGTGAAGTAGTGAAGTTCCCCTTGCAAACATGTGTTGTTTCTATAAAAACAAACCGCATATATGGCGTTTATGTTACGTTGTAAATGTGTTGTAAACGTTTCTCCGGCTATTTAATCAACCATACCCAACCACCTGTCCGCCATTGTCCTCAACATCAACCATCGCCACACAAGCTAATAGTTTCATTTAAAATTATTTGAACTATAAAAACACTGATACATATATATATATATATATATATATATATATATATATATATATATATATATATGTATATATATATATATATATATATATATATATATATTGTGTACAATAGTAGTAGATAAACAAATATACACTTTACTATATAGGGCCTACATGTATAGACAAAGAAAATATTTATAGAAAATGTAACGGTTACTAAGAGTTTCCACTTTTTGAACAAAAATATCAAACATTTACCGCGACTAGGGTATTTATTATTAAAAAAAAGATTTAAAAAAAGATACGTTTAAAACGTATTAAATACTTATATATATATATATATATATATATATATATATATATATATATATATATATATATATATATATATATATATATATATATATATATAATTTGTATTAATAAGCTGGATGGGAATTTGGATTACCTTAATAATGTTGTCCATCTGGCTTCTACTGTTGCTTTTATCAACGATCACCAACTCGTGTTTAATAACACAATCAAGGATAATATTATGCAATTAATTTGTCTTATAATGTGTATTTACCTTGAAAGTCAGCTTACTTGAGCTCACTGAAGAAGGTGTAGGTCCTGTGTAGGGTGAAGTAGATAGAGGGTGGAACTTATTTTTTTCATTAACTATTTGGCTATCTGTATAAACATACCGTATCTGCTTAGAAAATACAATGATTAAACTTTATAAGACAGTCAGAATCAAGCGCAGACTAAAACGTTTTCTTATTTATCGCAAAGTGACACCATTGTTCTATAGACGAAAACGCAAAGAATAAACTCAGCTGATCTAAAACTGTACATATTAAAAGTGTAAATATTGAAAAAAAGCGAGATTATTACTGATAAACTTAAATAAAAAGTTCGACACCCTAGCTATGATACATTATGCAATACTAAATCACCATATGTTCAGCTAGAATACTACATAACTCATCATTGGTGAAGCTTTCAGAAACTTACATTAGAAACAATACTCAGGAATCATCAATTGTGCCATTACAGCGCATCAGGCCCAGAGGCGTAGCGACCCTTCCCGGCGCCCGGGGACAAACTTGCAATTTGGCGCCCCCCCCCCCGGGAGCAAATTTTGAATTTGCACCCCTCCGCCCGAAAACGTTCGATTTGCGCCCCCCACCCCCTCAAACGATTAATAATGCAAAAATGCAGCTAAAATGACATTTTAATTTGTTTTTACAACCCATTTTGGCGCCCCCTAAGGTCGGCGCCCGGGGACATATGTACCCCCCTGCCCCCCATCGCTACGCCTCTGATCAGGCCTCTGAGTGTTGCTGCACTTCGCCAACGTGAACTGATGGTGATAATTGCCAATGAAATTAATGGTGAGAGTGTAGATTTGATAGACGAGGAAGACCTTGATGTAAAGGGAATTCCCATTCCATACGGGGGGAAAATCAATTCAGTCCCTGTGTATTCAATGTAGGAACATTTTATTTCTCCATGGGAGAATGAATAAGCTTAATTAAATATCACAACTTTTTATTGAGTATTGCCATATTAATACTGGTGTAAGGAACTTTTTTTAATACTTCGGTTAATGACCTTGCTAAGATTTAGAAATATGAATGTATATAGATATGGTCTGTTAAGTATAGCCTGTTACTAATATTACTATTTAATCGTAATTAGTTAAGTCAGTGTGTGAGTATTTCTTGTCATTTTTCAACATCCTCTTCGCTGACAGTAAAACACGCAGTAGCGTAGCGAGGGGGGGGGGGGGAGCGGGGGGGGGCATATGTTCTTGACTAGATGGTTTAGTTAGGACATTAACGGACTAACAGTTAAGAGAAAATCTTTAATAGTAGTAGTCGTTCTTATGGGGCGCCAAAATGGGTTGGAAAAATAGATTGAAAGGTTGAGGGGGTGTGCAAATCGAAAGTTTGAGGGGGCCGGGAAGGGTCGCTACGCCTCTGTTAAAGATACATAGTCATGTGTTCATTATTGTATATTATTAACCCATATTCTGCTAGCGTCCCACTTATGGGACGCTTGGGAAAAAAATTGCTAAAATTCGTTAAAAACTAGTCAAAACACAAATTATGTTTCTTTGTATTTGAAAATGGTTAGACTATTGAATTTGTGTGTGTTTTGTGAAACATTTTAATTTAGAAAAATGTTATAGCGCCGGCTTTACATGACTTGTCAAAATGGCGGAAAAAAGAAAACATGCGCACAGGAAAATGCATATCTTCTAAAATATTAACATTTTAAGTGCAAAATACATTTGAAACTTGTAGCAGTACCATATTTCTAACTGATTAAAATTTAAGAGTAACAATTTTTGCTAACTTTTTCGTTATATCAAGTGTACAACAAGCGTCCCATAAGTGGGACGCTAGCAACGAATGGCCCCATGTAGATTGTTACACAAACGTCACATTTATTTGACACTAGCGAGAAACACGGATGCAAATGTTTATGTTTAATGGTTATTTATAGTGAAACAGTTGTTGACTATGTTAACTGCTGACTTTGGGGTGTTAAGTAGTATTTATAGATATTTAATTATGACCTTGACCTATATTTATGCAGATTGTTACACAAACGTCACATTTATTGGACACTAGCGAGAAACACAGATGCAAATATTTATGTTAAATGGCTAATTATGGTGAAACAATTGTTGACTTTGTTAACTGTTGACTTTGGGTTGTTAAGTAGTATTTATAGATATTTAATTATGACCTTGAGCTATATTTTCTTATATATTATTGTATTAAAAATTGCAAATATTGATAACTTACGTTTTATTTTTAAGTTTTCAGAATTACACTTACTGAAGTATTTAATACCATTGAATACAAACTAATTTAGTATTGCTGTAAATTTACTAGCGCGTGATATTAAAATTATAACAAACCAGAATAATAACAATGGCCACGATTGAGGTGAAATGATTCAGTCAAAGGGGGTTGGTTAACTCTCTTCATATAAGAGAGCTCAAGCTACATATAGCAGAAATGTGAATTAGCTGTGTACAGTTGTCATGCCCCAATAATATTCCCCTTCAAAGGTTCCCGATACCACTTTTACTGTGTTATTTTTTTAAGGAGATTCCTGGTGTTAGATTGGGAGCTGTTGGCATAGTGAGGTGTATACATGGATGAGAGCCATGAACACTCAATACAGGTTGCCCCCAGAGACAGATCCGTGTCCTAGAAATAAGATGTCTGATGTCCTAATTTACGCCTGTGAGGGGGGGGGATAGCGAGGGTAATAAAAGAGAAGATGGCTGGATGACATCTGGGACTGGACCGGATCGCCTTTTGCAAATTCACTGAGGGCAGAGTTTCTTTCAGGCATCATTTCGTAGAGGGGGGAGGGGGCGCTGCCCCCAGAACAAAATGGAATTTATATACAAAACATACTTTTACCAATGTCCACCCTTCCCCTGAGATTTAAGTCCCCACCCCTGAAAATTTCAAGTACGCCCCCAAAAAAAATCAATTATTTATATTTAATTATATTACAGTTTCGATGAATAATAACAATATTTGTGATCATGTGTGTCTAATTAGATGTACTAGTCACAGCTTTACTTATTTCCAAGTGTTGTTCACTTTGATGGATGCTAGATTGAAAGAAAACTAGACTTTTGAACATAATTTCTGCATTTTAGACCATGGTATGGCTAACCCAATTGATCATTATCAGTATTTTTAGCTGTCCTAAACAATGTAATCATTGGTCTAACAATACAAAATCAGTATACAGCTTAATTTTCGCGTGATTAGCCATATTTCGTGAAAAATGATTTTATTTTTCAACAAATGTACATGGGGCCGTTCGTTGCTAGCGTCCCATTTATGGGACGTTTTTAAAAAAAATCGATATTTAAAAAAGTATTGATTTTAAAAAAAAATCAATAGTCATTCCTTCATTCAGTGCCCAAAAGCTAAACCATATCAAAAAATTATAAAAATTTGAGACCTTGGGATAATATGGGTTAAGTTTTCTCACCTGTTATAATCATGTTAGGTGAAAATTGTTGAACTTAGCAAAACATTAAACGACTTTTCAACTTCTTTTTTTTTGTTTTTTTTTTTTGTTTTGGAAATCATTGTTTTCTAAACTGTACTTGATTTAATAAAGCAAAAAAAAAAAAAAAAACAAGAGCAGAGTAATTAAGAAAAACAAGATTGCTAAGCTAATTGTACTAATTAGTAATTTAGCCATCTAAAAAGTAGCAAAGACGAAGTTAAAAAGTAATTCGTACTATAGAGTTGATATCTAATCAGCTGTTTTATTTTTACAAATACATTCATTGCTCTAATAGTGACATTCACATGTTCAAAAGTTGCAACATTACATACGTTTGGCTCACGTGTATTTTTTAAATATAAGCATAATGAGTTAACGAACTTAACAATAGAGCAAAATAGAAAATGAACTATTTAACTATTTAAACCAGGATATATCACAAACGATCTCCTATCACTGTCAAATGTATTGTCACAAGCAGAGGCGTAGGGACCCTTCCCGGCGCCCGGGGACAAACTTTTCGATTTTCACCCCCCCCCCCCCCTCGAGATTTCGATTTGCACCCCCCCCTCAAACTTTCGATTTGCACCCCCCCTCAACCTTTCAATTTATTTTTCAAACCCATTTTGGCGCCCCCTAAGCTCGGCGCCCGGGAACATATGTCCCCCCCCCCCCCGCCCCGCCTCGCTACGCTACTGGTCACAAGACAACGACAGCGTAACATAAACCTCTTAATGTGAAAATCTTGTTTGACTATTTTATCGTCCTATCTCGCACATACAAGTCCATCTCCCCATCGTCACACAACGTCACAAAACGCCAGACCCCCACATCTGAAAAGACGTCACGCCTCCTTCAACACGGCAGGTCATGTGAGTTGGTTGAGTTTGCTGTATCTAAAAAGGTTTGGGCCCATGATTTCATTAAGCCATTTAAGACGTGGCTCAAGTGGCTCCTCTAACTGGCTCTAGCCTTACAGTTAATATGTTAGGGAGCAACTCCACTGTTGATGTTGTAAAGCGGTATTAATAAAAGTGTTATGTAAGGACATACTGTAAACAATTTAAACTGTTGTTTTAAAAGAAACTCAATTGATCAGCCTTCTTCCCAACATCTTAGTAGTGTGCTATCAACAATGTAATACTTATTAAAAAATAAGCACACTCGCCCAGACACACGGGATCTTTCATATACGGGCTATCGATTGAGCAACATTTGAGATACGAGTAAGCGGAGTAGCAGTTTTAACGGTTCGGTGAAGTATAAAGATTAAGTGTAATGTTAAGTGTCCGAACAATTTTAGCATTAACTGTGAGTGAGTGAACGAAGTGAAGCGTCACCGCCTATCTCATCCACCCTACACAGGGCCTACACCTCCACCAGCATCTTCTGTGAGCTCAAGTAAGTTGATTTTCTAGGTAACTACACGCAAAAACAGCAGTTTATGTATTTGCATTATCGTCCATTGTGTTGTTAAACTTACTGTGTCGTTTTAAGATACACGATTCTTATTTTTAAAACACGTAACATAAACAATCGGGGTGGCATTTGGAGAAACACTATACTTACATAATAGTCGTTCTACAACAGTGTTGAAAAAATCTAGAATTTTAAAATCTAATATTAGTAGTTTAATTTCTACATATGTGTACTTTATAAAAACCTAAGGGAGATAACTTAATGTTGGTCCTTAAACGTTTTTAAGTTTAGTAAAATTCAACGTTTACATAATTATAAACGTGTTAACAATTTTTAACATTTAACTTTACGTATAGTAATTATATTAAAGCAATATATTCTATTTTCTGTCATCGGTTTTTCCCACAAACGTTTATATTATGTTTGACATTATATTCATTATACCCTTTACGAATCTTTTTAATCGAAAATAAAGACAAGCGAAATCTTTTTAGATAACGATACTTTGACGGATATATATTTCTGTGTTCTAAAAATTATTTTCTTTTACTTGTGTTTGAGTTTGGTCATCTACTTCAAAGGAATCTTCTACCTCAGGGGTCGGCAACCTGCGGCTCGCGAGCCGCATGCGGCTCTTTTGATATCAAGATGCGGCTCTCCAGCTCCTTGAACAAATACTAATAATCTTAATAAAAAAATAAAATATTTGAAATAAAAAAAAAATGTTAGTGGCTCTTTAAAACCAGGGAAATTTTGAAAATTGTAACTTTTGGCTCTTCCGTTTCAAAAGTTACAACCTAGAAGATTTATACAAGAGCTTTCATATCAGAACAAGATGCTCTTTATCGAACATTGACTAACTTCCCACACATGTCTGAGTATTGAAAAGATTATGGTTTAGTTTATGAAGGTATGGTGGGACATGTGGTCTGATTCTATCGACTGCATGTAATGGGGACATGTTTGTAGTCTCAGACCTGTAGTTTACAGCGTCAGTTTGTTCAATTAAGTATTACTCTTTTCTGCACCGGCTCGTGAGGAGCACTACTGCTGTGAAGAATAATTCTTTTTTATATGTATTTTCTTTTATTGAAAAGTAATATTATAAATCAGAAGAAGAATACCAGCTGAATTACTTTATACACTGAACTGTTAGCTGTGTTTAAACATGCATCTATTAAAGCGATTAGTTTATGTGTATACTAGAGCAACTTTTTTTTAAATACCTACCCATACATATAGATAGTACAGAATAACAATAACACAAACTGACTTAACGAACTATACAAAGGAGCAAATAAACTCCAATTTGTAACTATTTGATGATTAAATTTTGCTAAATGTAGATACGTTTGAATCGATTGTATTTTAATGTACATATGGGAAGCAGTTCACACACAAAGGGCATCACTACATGCTTAATGGCTAAAGTATTTTTATTAATTATTTGATTTATTCTTATGTGTGTTAGACTTCGTCACGCCTCACGCATGTCTCAACAATGTCGGTAAAATACAATAAACGGACAGTCCTGATAAGGTTAGGCTTGGCAGAACATACGCTAAAGGAAGTTGTAAATTATATGAAGGAAACACAAACTGCTGACTAACTAAATATAGAACGGTGCATGGTATGCAACATTTCACAATTCACCAATACCTCTGTTAGATTGTATAACTATATATTATTACACACATTGTTACTTTGAGAACAACCAAATTATACGAAGAAAAATGTGCCTATATTGTTTTAATATTAATACATGTTCAATACTGTACACATGACTATGTAACTATAAAATGTGTTTCAATCATAAATAATCATTAGCTAAGCGATTGTTTATTTTGAGTCGCTAAATCTTAGTCAAACAATAAACATAACTTCATAGATACGCATTGTTAGTATATTGTAATATAATATGAAGATGTATATTGTTAATAACAACACACTCCTTTCTAAATGAACGGTAATGGTTTGAGTTCATGTCGGCGGTCACCGCTGCAAAGTTGATCGTTGTAAAGTTCAGCTCAAGACACACCATGTAGTATTACATCTAGGCCGTTAGGAGCTACCGTAGTAAACAAATACATTATTTGGCTCAGACATGTACTTTACAGAGTTAGTTTGTCTTGTCACCTTGTCCACTGAATGCTGTTGTTGTCACTATTCAGTATGCACAATATTTCAGTATGCACAATATTTCAGTATGCACAATATTATAAGTGAATACAAAAAAAGCATATTCAAGTAGCAACAGCAATTCCGTTGAAACCCATCGCTGTTCTATCGAAGTGTTCAAGTGTCTTGTAATGTATCATTTAATTACGCTTTCAGTTTTCTCAGTCAAGTTTTGTAACTTTTTAAATCTAATCTCCATGAAACATATACTTTGGACAGACTTATATATATATTATTTAAAATTTACTCTAAATGTCATATCATTCATTAAATGTCAAATTCAGTTTCATAATAAACAATTCCCACACAAATGTGATTCAAATATGTAGGTTGTTTCCCATTATGTTAATTTAAAAAAACATATGGGAAGTAACTTAAACTGAAAGATAGTGAAAGAAATGTATTTTTTACAACATGTGTTTTTTGCATCATATAAACATTGTAATTCTACATAACAATTACGGGAATATAGATATATACATCATTAATGTGTTTATATAATATTGTTTCCAAGTCACTGGTCTTTTGTCACTATCTACGTTTGCCTGTGGTTTTTCAACTTGGGTTTTTATTTTTTTTATTCGAGATTTTAATCTTAAGTCACAACCTTGCCATCTAAGCTAGTCAACATTTGGAACAAAACAAATACTAAAAGTAAAATGTTTATGTCTATTGCCAGATGATATTTCTGATCATACCTCTCATTTTTTTAGCTTTGTCCAGATAAACTTGAGTATATTTTAAAGGTAATGTTTTTAATGAGTAAAACTATTTAGTCCGAGAGTATAAGTTGATGCTAATCTTGTGGCACAAGTCTTTTTAGCACCAATGTACGAGCTATCTTCAAAATTAAATAATTAGTACTAAAATACCCTCCAAGCAGAAATGAATATTTTCATTAAAAGACTATTGTTTGGGTGAATGTAATCAATGTGTCTGAATATAGGCTTAAAACAAATCTACTCATGAAATTATATACATCAGTTTGGGTGTCATGTATCAAGATGATACACAAGGATTATTATTGCAAGAACAATTTAACATTATCTTGAACATTGTTTACATTGATTTTAATAGTACTAAAAGTTGTCTTTTTTTATTCAAACACGTGTATAATTACAATTCAAACATAAATATACACATATATTTTTAGACACACTGTCTTTTACTACGCCTATAGCCTACTGCTGATGAAATACTATATAACTACTCCCATTTATTGTTGCAGTAGAGCAATCACATTATAACACGTGTACTATAATATACCACTTCTTTTTGTTTATTATTACTGCTCCAACAATAGAATAATGCAACAATAGTATAATACTGCATACATGACAATGCTACACATTTATAATCATGCACTTTACCGCACTTGATTTTTATAATGTTTTAAATCCACACACTACGTGTATAATTTTGTTTTAACATCATGTTAATATTTGATAAGTTTCTCTTAAGTGTACGTTGTAATTTCCATCTACTAATGTGTGTTTGGTGTAGACGTATTTAGTAGAGCCCTGGTGTCTATGCAATTCAGGATAGATCGTTGTCTGATCTTCATGCTTACAGTCGGGGCATACAGAAAACCATCACATACAAAGCCAATTTATCCCAATCCCCAACATTGCTTGACTCTGTTATCAGATTATTATCAGATTAACACTGACTAACTTGGTACGATATCAAAGGGTTAACATTGGCCAACTAGATGATTAGTGAATTATCGTACATAGGGGTCACTGTAAGACCAAACATAGGTATTCTAAGTATACAATCTATTTGCAAGTGTATTTACTGGTGTAAAATATCCATGGTAATAGATCAGTATTGTAGGTTTTTTTTAATTTATTTTTTTTTTAATTTTTATTTAGGCAATTACTATAAACGTGTATAGTTAAACTTCAAAATCAAGTGACTCTGGATTTATACATTATTTATTTGTTGTATATTAGATACAGAACACAGTAATAACCATCATACTGCAAAAAACACCCTATTGGTATTTTACTTTTGCATGAATCTAACATTAGACTGAATTAGGTAAGGCCCAGTTTTTCTTCCAGACATACCTTCCCAGTAATGTCCGTTTAATGTATTTTACTGACATAGTTGACACATGCGTAGGGCTAGACGGGTTCTGACAACACACATAAGAAATTAAACATAGAATAACATTTGCTTATGACGAAAGTAACACAATAAATATAAAAACACTAAAAAAGAAATAATTTAGGTTGCATTTTAAAAATAATTGTGCGGATGATATAAGTAAATTAGCCTGCGAGTTACTTCCCATATCTGTATTACATTGACATTGATTAAAATAACTCACATTTTATTTTCAACATTATTTAGATTTAGCAAAATTCAATGATTAAATAGCCATAAACAAAGTGAATTATTATTTTTTTAATGTAATGTTTATAGAGTCATCTAGTCTTATTGCTATTCTGCAATTTGTATATGTAAGGGTGGTTAATATTATTTTCTACCTCTAAGATACACATAACATAATCACTTTAATAGATAGATTTTCAAATATTAGCTAACAGTTTAATTTTATTAACGATATGTGACACTTACTGTTTCCGAGTTCCTTAGATGCGTTTTAATAAAAATTTTAAAAAAATTAAAAATGCGTTTTAATAACAGAAAATACATGTTAGAAAGAAATATCTTTATTACAAAGATGTTGTGCTCCTCACGAGCCGATGATGAACAAATTAGTAATATACTGTAAACTGAATTTAAAGACTATCGGTTGCAGTTGTGTAAGCAATGTGTAACTAGCTAGGACAGGGGTCGGCAAGCTTTTGAAACGAAAGAGTACAATTTAAAACATTACCCGGTTTTTAAAGAGTCACTAACATTTTTATGTCAATAGAATATTTGTTTAGTATATATAATCCTAAACAAATATCATACTATATAATTATATATAATCTATATATATAATTCTCTTCTGGGAGCCGTTATAAAACAAACTGCAAGCGCCTCCTGGCAGTCCCCTCTCTTTCTCTCTATCACTATCACTACCACCCCCACCCCACCCCCACATTGTCTGGTGAGCTGTGGTCACGCTAAATGTTTACAAAGCTAAATGTTTACAAATCGTAGAGCCGTAGAGCCGGGTTTCTATTAGGGGCAGATAATTTAGTTCGATTTTAAACTTACAGGAGGTAACTAAGAAATAACTAAGAGGAGGCTGCTTTCTCGGGGGGGGGGGGGGGGGGGGGGTAGGGTCGGGGTTAGGGGAAAGGGGGGGGTTAGTGTTTTAAAGCAAATATTTTCAGTGGCAGCATTGGTACTGTCGAATTCACAAATTATAAATTACTGAAAAGTAGAAAATAAAACAACTAAATAGCGGCGTATGATACGCTGCGGGTCGGCTCGTTTAAAATAAATTGCTTTGAACATATGAGATAATCTCATTTTGAATTCGTATTGAGAGGATATACTATGTAAGTCAGAGTACTTGCATTTGATTTGAATTGCTTAAATCTCATAGTGAAAACACCCTCCATTTTATATTACTGCTGAAGTGATTTAATAGTAGCATTGGTTTCATAACGATATTTTTTTTTTAGATTTTTCGTAATTAAAATAATGTACCGCTCACAATGTTTTCAACAGCAAAAAAAAGTATTTTTTTTCGAAACAAACCACTTTTTAAAGCAATGTATAGTCTAGATTTTCCTTTCAGTTTTACCATTAATAACCATTAATATTTGTACATATAGCTGAAGAGCCGCAACTGGACACCAAAAGAGCCGCATGCGGCTCGCGAGCCGCAGGTTGCGACCCCTGAGCTAGGATGAATAAACGAAAACTATTTTTAATATTAACATGTACTTTTAATGCATCTTTAACTGAAGTTGATCAAGAGAGCGCTTACACTATGCTATTCAATGTGTCTCTTGTTCATAAAGTTAAAGTGTGTATTTCTTAATTCTTACATATTAGAACCAGTAATCTGCTCCGTAGGCCGACATATTCTTACATGGACTGGAAGATCCGGCTATTTAATTAGTGATGAAACAACGTTGATTATATTAATGACATCAACTATGATAGTAAAACGGATGTGCCCAGCTTTTCATTAACTTTGAAGGCGATACATTACATACAGGCTGGTATCAGCCCACCTCACCCCATATACCTACATAAACTACAACATAATATGTTCAATACTCAGACAGGTGTTAGAAACTTGTAACTGAGGTATGATGAGATGACTGAGTTCTACACAAACAAGGTGGCTGCTCTAAATGGACTTTTCCTTGAAGTCAACAGCGACAGAACATAGGAACTTGTTTATATCTACACAGTAAATATTTTAAAGTAGAAGAACCATATATTGCAGAAATACAGCAAGGTCCATGCCGTGGGTACATCTTCAACAGATTGTTGAGGTTCTTAAATTAGAGGTTATCTGTCCTTGAGTGCACAAGTGAAGCTAATCAGCCGTTTTTCAGGTCTGTCGAATATATTGAATATAATTATTATTAGAGCTATGTACACTTGCATTTATGTATAATTTAAATCAGGGAGATATAAGGTTTTCGATATAAAATATAATTACAGTTTAAAATTATTGTTGTATTTGTGAGCAAAACCGTAAAACATCAACAGATGATAGTACCATTTTTTATCTGAATCATTATTGACTTTTACAAAAGAAAATATCACATTTTCTAAAGAAACTTACAATTATGCTCTACATGTGTGTAGCTTGGTGCTACCCGGGGTCCTGGCAGTAGCACTTTATACTCTACATGTGTGTAGCTTGGTGCTACCCGGGGTCCTGGCAGTAGCACTTTATACTCTACATGTGTGTAGCTTGGTGCTACCCGGGGTCCTAGCAGTAGCACTTTATACTCTACATGTGTGTAGCTTGGTGCTACCCGGGATGCTGGCAGTAGCACTTTATACTCTACATGTGTGTAGCTTGGTGCTACCCGGGGTCCTGGCAGTAGCACTTTATACTCTACATGTGTGTAGCTTGGTGCTACCCGGGATGCTGGCAGTAGCACTTTATACTCTACATGTGTGTAGCTTGGTGCTACCCGGGGTCCTGGCAGTAGCACTTTATACTCTACATGTGTGTAGCTTGGTGCTACCCGGGGTTCTGGCAGTAGCACTTTATACTCTACATGTGTGTAGCTTGGTGCTACCCGGGGTCCTGGCAGTAGCACTTTATACTCTACATGTGTGTAGCTTGGTGCTACCCGGGGTCCTGGCAGTAGCACTTTATACTCTACATGTGTGTAGCTTGGTGTCATTTTGTGTGTTCATAGTGGCGTTTACTGTTTATATGCCAGAGTGGTTAATATTATGTTATGCTACTTGTATACATGTAAAACTAATGTCTTTAATAGATACATTTTTAAACCTCTGCCAGCAGTTCAGTTAAATTAACATATTATACCATTCTATGGTCTAGTCTAGTAATTATAATATGTTTTTAGAACGAAATTGTATGTCCTCACGAGACGATAATGAAAAGTATAATACTAAACCGAACGAACTGACGCTGTACATTACATGTCGGAGGCTGCAAACAATTCCCCATTACCTGCATTCGATAGAATCAGCCCACCTGCCCCCCCCCCCCCCCCATACCTTCAGAAACTAAAATATATTTTCAATATCCAGAAAAGTGTGGTAGGTTTTTTTTAATTTATTTTTTTTTTAATTTTTATTTAGGCAATTACTATAAACGTGTATAGTTAAACTTCAAAATCAAGTGACTCTGGATTTATACATTATTTATTTGTTGTATATTAGATACAGAACACAGTAATAACCATCATACTGCAAAAAACACCCTATTGGTATTTTACTTTTGCATGAATCTAACATTAGACTGAATTAGGTAAGGCCCAGTTTTTCTTCCAGACATACCTTCCCAGTAATGTCCGTTTAATGTATTTTACTGACATAGTTGACACATGCGTAGGGCTAGACGGGTTCTGACAACACACATAAGAAATTAAACATAGAATAACATTTGCTTATGACGAAAGTAACACAATAAATATAAAAACACTAAAAAAGAAATAATTTAGGTTGCATTTTAAAAATAATTGTGCGGATGATATAAGTAAATTAGCCTGCGAGTTACTTCCCATATCTGTATTACATTGACATTGATTAAAATAACTCACATTTTATTTTCAACATTATTTAGATTTAGCAAAATTCAATGATTAAATAGCCATAAACAAAGTGAATTATTATTTTTTTAATGTAATGTTTATAGAGTCATCTAGTCTTATTGCTATTCTGCAATTTGTATATGTAAGGGTGGTTAATATTATTTTCTACCTCTAAGATACACATAACATAATCACTTTAATAGATAGATTTTCAAATATTAGCTAACAGTTTAATTTTATTAACGATATGTGACACTTACTGTTTCCGAGTTCCTTAGATGCGTTTTAATAAAAATTTAAAAAAAATTAAAAATGCGTTTTAATAACAGAAAATACATGTTAGAAAGAAATATCTTTATTACAAAGATGTTGTGCTCCTCACGAGCCGATGATGAACAAATTAGTAATATACTGTAAACTGAATTTAAAGACTATCGGTTGCAGTTGTGTAAGCAATGTGTAACTAGCTAGGACAGGGGTCGGCAAGCTTTTGAAACGAAAGAGTACAATTTAAAACATTACCCGGTTTTTAAAGAGTCACTAACATTTTTATGTCAATAGAATATTTGTTTAGTATATATAATCCTAAACAAATATCATACTATATAATTATATATAATCTATATATATAATTCTCTTCTGGGAGCCGTTATAAAACAAACTGCAAGCGCCTCCTGGCAGTCCCCTCTCTTTCTCTCTATCACTATCACTACCACCCCCACCCCACCCCCACATTGTCTGGTGAGCTGTGGTCACGCTAAATGTTTACAAAGCTAAATGTTTACAAATCGTAGAGCCGTAGAGCCGGGTTTCTATTAGGGGCAGATAATTTAGTTCGATTTTAAACTTACAGGAGGTAACTAAGAAATAACTAAGAGGAGGCTGCTTTCTCGGGGGGGGGGGGGGGTAGGGTCGGGGTTAGGGGAAAGGGGGGGTTAGTGTTTTAAAGCAAATATTTTCAGTGGCAGCATTGGTACTGTCGAATTCACAAATTATAAATTACTGAAAAATAGAAAATAAAACAACTAAATAGCGGCGTATGATACGCTGCGGGTCGGCTCGTTTAAAATAAATTGCTTTGAACATATGAGATAATCTCATTTTGAATTCGTATTGAGAGGATATACTATGTAAGTCAGAGTACTTGCATTTGATTTGAATTGCTTAAATCTCATAGTGAAAACACCCTCCATTTTATATTACTGCTGAAGTGATTTAATAGTAGCATTGGTTTCATAACGATATTTTTTTTTTAGATTTTTCGTAATTAAAATAATGTACCGCTCACAATGTTTTCAACAGCAAAAAAAAGTATTTTTTTTCGAAACAAACCACTTTTTAAAGCAATGTATAGTCTAGATTTTCCTTTCAGTTTTACCATTAATAACCATTAATATTTGTACATATAGCTGAAGAGCCGCAACTGGACACCAAAAGAGCCGCATGCGGCTCGCGAGCCGCAGGTTGCGACCCCTGAGCTAGGATGAATAAACGAAAACTATTTTTAATATTAACATGTACTTTTAATGCATCTTTAACTGAAGTTGATCAAGAGAGCGCTTACACTATGCTATTCAATGTGTCTCTTGTTCATAAAGTTAAAGTGTGTATTTCTTAATTCTTACATATTAGAACCAGTAATCTGCTCCGTAGGCCGACATATTCTTACATGGACTGGAAGATCCGGCTATTTAATTAGTGATGAAACAACGTTGATTATATTAATGACATCAACTATGATAGTAAAACGGATGTGCCCAGCTTTTCATTAACTTTGAAGGCGATACATTACATACAGGCTGGTATCAGCCCACCTCACCCCATATACCTACATAAACTACAACATAATATGTTCAATACTCAGACAGGTGTTAGAAACTTGTAACTGAGGTATGATGAGATGACTGAGTTCTACACAAACAAGGTGGCTGCTCTAAATGGACTTTTCCTTGAAGTCAACAGCGACAGAACATAGGAACTTGTTTATATCTACACAGTAAATATTTTAAAGTAGAAGAACCATATATTGCAGAAATACAGCAAGGTCCATGCCGTGGGTACATCTTCAACAGATAGTTGAGCTTCTTAAATTAGAGGTTATCTGTCCTTGAGTGCACAAGTGAAGCTAATCAGCCGTTTTTCAGGTCTGTCGAATATATTGAATATAATTATTATTAGAGCTATGTACACTTGCATTTATGTATAATTTAAATCAGGGAGATATAAGGTTTTCGATATAAAATATAATTACAGTTTAAAATTATTGTTGTATTTGTGAGCAAAACCGTAAAACATCAACAGATGATAGTACCATTTTTTATCTGAATCATTATTGACTTTTACAAAAGAAAATATCACATTTTCTAAAGAAACTTACAATTATACTCTACATGTGTGTAGCTTGGTGCTACCCGGGGTCCTGGCAGTAGCACTTTATACTCTACATGTGTGTAGCTTGGTGCTACCCGGGGTCCTGGCAGTAGCACTTTATACTCTACATGTGTGTAGCTTGGTGCTACCCGGGGTCCTAGCAGTAGCACTTTATACTCTACATGTGTGTAGCTTGGTGCTACCCGGGATGCTGGCAGTAGCACTTTATACTCTACATGTGTGTAGCTTGGTGCTACCCGGGGTCCTGGCAGTAGCACTTTATACTCTACATGTGTGTAGCTTGGTGCTACCCGGGATGCTGGCAGTAGCACTTTATACTCTACATGTGTGTAGCTTGGTGCTACCCGGGGTTCTGGCAGTAGCACTTTATACTCTACATGTGTGTAGCTTGGTGCTACCCGGGGTCCTGGCAGTAGCACTTTATACTCTACATGTGTGTAGCTTGGTGCTACCCGGGGTCCTGGCAGTAGCACTTTATACTCTACATGTGTGTAGCTTGGTGCTACCCGGGGTCCTGGCAGTAGCACTTTATACTCTACATGTGTGTAGCTTGGTGCTACCCGGGGTTCTGGCAGTAGCACTTTATACTCTACATGTGTGTAGCTTGGTGCTACCCGGGGTCCTGGCAGTAGCACTTTATACTCTACATGTGTGTAGCTTGGTGCTACCCGGGGTCCTGGCAGTAGCACTTTATACTCTACATGTGTGTAGCTTGGTGTCATTTTGTGTGTTCATAGTGGCGTTTACAGTTTATATGCCAGAGTGATTAATATTATGTTATGCTACTTGTATACATGTAAAACTAATGTCTTTAATAGATACATTTTTAAACCTCTGCCAGCAGTTCAGTTAAATTAACATATTATACCATTCTATGGTCTAGTCTAGTAATTATAATATGTTTTTAGAACGAAATTGTATGTCCTCACGAGACGATAATGAAAAGTATAATACTAAACCGAACGAACTGACGCTGTACATTACATGTCGGAGGCTGCAAACAATTCCCCATTACCTGCATTCGATAGAATCAGCCCACCTGCCCCCCCCCCCCCCCATACCTTCAGAAACTAAAATATATTTTCAATATCCAGAAAAGTGTGGGAAGTTTGTCACTGTTCGATACAGAGCGAATCGTTCTGCTATGATAGCTCTTTAGTTTTATTGAGCCGTAGAACTGGTTGGTGACCTACTTACCAGACCTGTAATAGCCAAGGCAAGCATTAATAGGAAAATTACAGTACAAGACATGAAGTGGCCATACAGTTAGGTTGCCTAATCTAATAAAAGTTAACAGTTGTTACAATACCACTAACTTCTCTTAGTAAACTAAATAGCGTTTCATTCATTTCGGCAGATATCGTTGCCATGGTTACAGTTGTAAAACATACGACGAGCGACACTATATGTCGATGCATTTCAATTACGCCGTTGAGAGTTATCATATTAAACAACATTTTTTTTCTTACAACATACATGGAATTAACATCAGTTTGTTTTATCTCTCTGTTAGCTTTAATATGTCAATGTTTATCATTGGCTTGTGAGCACGGATATAGATTCACCAGAGTAAAACTTATTTATGCATTTAATTAGGCTTGTAAATAGTAAAAAAAATGTGATTTTTAAAATTAACAGCAAATTCAGGTTAAACTTTACTAGAAAAATATCAACACAAGGAAAATGTAAAAAAAAAAAAAATGCGTGTATAGTGTTTACAAGAAGGGAGAGCCTGAACTATAGGAGATAACTCTGGCATCATACTTTATTTCATATTTCTTTGTTTATTTCCCTTTGAATTTGATTACATGAGCTGACAAAAGAAGAAATGTGGTTGATAATATATATATAAAAAAAAGGTGACACATTGATTGCCAAAAATAATGAGGCATTAGCAAATGGCTGAGACCTGAGACCTGACAGCATACACCAACTGACAAATATATCGAACGTCTGTCAAAAATTAAAGCCATCATATAATTTATACTTGAACTTTCAGCTTTCGTTCAAGCGATTTCTTTAAGTCAGGTTTCTTTAACGTATGCAGATGTGTCAAACTAGATGTAGACTCCTAGCCTACGCAATCATTTAAGCTATGTATTAAAAGAAAGAGTGACTATTGTTATTCAATAAAACTTTATAACGAAGCATGTAGAATGTGACCTTGATGAGCTAGCACTCGCCACATATAACATGTATGTGAATGTAGTGTTTTTACTTTACACCACTTTACACCACTGGGTCAATCACACATTAGTGGATTACAATAATAAATACCTGGAGCACACTTCAAAAAAAAACAAAAAAACACAGGTTGTTGTTCTGGAACTAGATGTTTGCTTAAGTATGTTGATTATTTTAAATCAATTTAAGTATTGATGAATTGAGGAAATTGTTGAATAAGCTATTACAATCTTTCAGACCATAATTATTATTACAATACATCAGGTTTGCAGAATGCGTGATTGCGCATCATTAAAGAGAAGACACACGATAATTATGTCGGTTATTAGAGACGCTTTAATAATGGGCATTAAAAGACCACAGACTCCCACACTCCACCCCAAGTGTTTCGTGTTCCACCTCTAGTTTTGATGTTTACGGTATCTTGTATGTGTGGTTTATCTAAAGGTTGTTTTTTTTCAGATGTGCTTTGTTCTTTACATAAACAACTTCAGTGATGCATGCATCTAGAGCCCCCTTATTTGTAATGTAGAATTATAATGTTGTTTTCTTATAGACATTATATTGTTAAAAATACAATTATTTTACTTCATGTTAGTTTTACTTACCTCCCACTTAAACTTTGTTTTAAAGGCTAAGGGCAATAGCCTACAATATTTGATTTCATATTATGTGGACATTATTTGTCATAAAGCAGTATAAAACATTCAATGATTTTTAAAAACAAATATGATTGCTTTTTAAAATGGATAATATATAAAATGTTTCAAAATTGTATTTTTCTTTGAAAACTATTTTATCTATTGATACAATTTATAATAAGAAAACTGAAAGCGTAGTTAGATTATTTATTACAAGACATGTAAACACTTCTTTTTAATAGCTATTCTCTGCTGTCAATATCGTTGTTACATATTTCATTATTTGCTTTAGAGAAAAATATTAAATACTGGACTTTGACAATAACATCAATCATTATTTGATTACGACCAAATGTAATGTATAGTTCTAAAAACAAACATGTAGCATACAATAAACCTATCGCATAACTATGATGGAGACAAAAATGAAAGAACAACACAAAGATTTGCTCGACATAACTTGCTATATAAGCCTAATCCAACAACCAAATCATGAGACCACTAAAACATTTTTGTTTTTAAAATACAACTATCAATCAACACACATTAGCTAAACATACATGAATTAAAAAATAAATAAAAGAAAAAAAAACTGCATTTCTTAAATAAGAAATGTAATGTATGATAGGGACAAGGATTTTTTTTTTAACCATATTAAACAATCAATGTTTTAAGGTGCAATTAATAAAGATTTAAAGTAGAGGAATTAAGACAAAACTAATATCAAATGACCTCAAGCGCTGTTAAATTACATGTTATTGGCTCAAAAATATATTTTTCAAAATATAAACAGAAAACCAGGATATATCACACACGATCTTATGTCAAATATGTTGTCTCTATCAACACGCTGCCACTGTGTGGTTATGTTACGCTGTTGTTGTGATGTTAAACACTTGTTTGACTCTTTTATCCTTCTCGTGCTGTCCCTGAAAATGTTTGGCCCATGATTTCATTAAGCCATTATGGCAGGTCACGTGAGATGGTTGTATTTTGTTGTATCTGAAAAGGTTTGGGTCCATGATTTAATTAAGCCATTTAAGCCGTGGCTCAAGTGGCTCCTCTAATTGGCTCTCGCCTTACAGTTAACGAGAGAGAACAACTCCACTGTTGTCGACTCCACGGTATCAATAAATGAAGCTATGTATACACATTTAGAACAATTTAAACTGTTGTTTTGAATAAAACTAAATTGATCATCCTGCGTTCTAGCATCTTAGATGTGTGCTATTAGTGATTTAATAGGTATTAATATATATATATATATATATATATATATATATATATATATATATATATATATATATATATATATATATATATATATACATATATTCGTATACCAGTAACTAAAGAGGTGGAAATAACGATTCGAAGAAAAAAAAAACATGTCAAAATCATTGCAAATGTATTGTGCATCGGTACTGTAAAAAAAATAATTCTTAAAAGAAGGATAAAACAAACATTAACATGCAGAAATATATGTACACATATGTAAATTCTGAATTAAAAAGTGGAGATAGTGAGGAAAGCCTGGAGAAAAGTGAAACGACCATTGAAGAGAAAACAGAAATGCAAATTAGACGACATTAATAAAACATGATAAAGGAACATTTAGGTTTCATTATGTTTTGTGAAGTATAAAGATTAAGTGTAATGTTAAGTGTCCGAACAATTTTAGCATTAACTGTGAGTGAGTGAACGAAGTGAAGCGCCACCGCCTATCTCATCCCCCCTACACAGGGCCTACACCTCCACCAGCATCTTATGTGAGCTCAAGTAAGTTGAATTTCTAGGTAACGATGCTTTATAAAAACCAGATTATATAATTGAATTATCGTTTGATGTTTTATTAAACACAATTTTTGAATTATAGATACACAATTATTCTTTTTAAAACACTTAATGAAACAATCGCGGTTGCATTTGGAGACACAGCGGACACTTGGCATTTTAATTGATTTCTTCAATGAGGAAAATCGCTTTTATATACGAGCAGTTTGACGTACGAGCTATGCTACAGAAGGAATTAAAATCGTATTTCAAGGTAACACTATTAAACATAAAAGACATTCTACAACAGCGTTAAACAAATCTAGAATTCTAAAATCTAATACTAGTAGTTTAATTTTTACCAATGTGTTCTTTATAAAAACTAAGGGAGACAACTTAGTTTTATTCCTTAAAATTGTTTAAGTTTATCAAATTTAATTTTTTTGCATAGAGATACACATGTTAACAATTTTACATTTTAATTTTCGTAGATTTTCTATAACAGTGCAATACATTTTATTCTCTAACCTCTACTATTTCCCAAAAACGTTTATATTTTTTTGACATTAAATGCAACAAAAGCCTTATGATTCGTTTTATACAAACTGATGATAAGCGAAATCTTTTAATTATCGATATTTTCTCGGTTGTGCAACTCGTTGTTAACAAAATACTTTTCTTTTACTTTGCCATAGGTAACCATAATGTCAACATTTGGCTTCACAGTCGAAATGGGGCACAGTAAACTGAGCAGTCAGAGTTTTAATTTCCCCATTTAACTACTAGATATACAATTTAATGTGTTTGAAACTACACAATAAATGATCATTATAATTCAAAATGTTTAAAATAAATATATTAAAATGAAAACGGTGGGACAGCTGCTATAGATATAGATGTTTAAAAAGGAAGAATGTTTGAATTGATGTGTATCATTGTAATGACCATCTTTTCAGTTACTCATAAAATGTAGTGAAAAATCCATTGATTCATCATTTAATTACACATTTGCATTTTCATTTTTTTTTAAATTGTAAAAGACGTTTTGTATAAGATCTATGTGCAAGTAAACCATCTTAAATAAATAAAAAGTAGGCTACATATAAGAAAGAAGTATTGCTATATAATTGTAAATCTGTATCAGTCCTCACAAGCCCACGATGAAAACTGTAATACTAATGTGAACATGCAAGGCAAACAGAAGCTGCAAAGTACACGTTTGAAGCTTTTTTTTTTCAAAACTCTAAGGGCATTGAGTTGTTTTTAGTTACAAAAAAGTATGTCCGCAGTCTATCGGAGGGAAGTAGTGTATAGTAGCAGTATTATACTATTGTAATATTATTATATTCTTTGAGCAGTAATAATGAACTAATAGAAGTGGTATATTATATTAGAAGTATTATGATGTGACTGCTCTACTGTAACAATAAAGAGGAGTAGTAATATATTATTAGATCGGTAGTAGACTTGAGGCGTAGTAAAAGACAATGTGTCTAAAAATAATTGTGTATAGTTGTTTGTATTGAAATAATACACACGTTTGAATAAACAAAACAAAAGCAACTTTCAATACAAATAAAATCAATTTAAACAATGTTCTAAATGATATTTTTTTTCAATAATAATCATTGTGTATATTATAATTGCTAAACGGAAACACAATCTATGTTTTCTTCTTTCTGGACTGTAAAATTAAAGTTGATTTCCTCCATCAAATTATGGTTCAACATGTTATGCTCCTTATGACCAGATGACTTTGACTACAGCCTGGATTTGTTTCCATAGACTGTCCATCCAAGTGAAATATACAATGTAGCAAAGTTTAATTTTGGGGTTTTCTCCCCTAGATAGAATACTGTCCCAGCTTAAGATATAATTGGACTAGGGGTCGTCCATAAATGACGTCACACTCGTAGGGTCGAGGGGGGTCTGTAATTTTGTGACGGCGTGTGATGAGGGGGTGGGTGACCATATGGTGTGACGTCACTTTTTTACATTATAAAAAAAGCAATGTTAGAAAACGAGTTTTAGCCGTTATTTCGAGTTTAGAAAACGGTTTTAATAATGTGTAATAGGAATTGATCAAAATACTCTATGTTGAGTTAATGTTGACAGAGTTCTGACAAAATTTTGGAAAAATATCGATGTTTTAAGAAAAAGCTAAACAGCAATCTTGAGGGGGGGGGGGGTATTAGGCTAAGGTGTGACTGTGACGTCATTTTAAGGGTGGTGGGTTTGAACTTTTGTGACAACGTGTGACGGAGGGGAGAGGGGAGGTAAAAATTGTCAAAACAGAGTGACGTCATTTATGGATGACCCCCTAGTGGACCGAACTTTGGATATTTGAAGTAAGAAATCATGCGAGCTCCTGCCCTACAAGGGCTCATTAATTATCTTACAATACTAGTCCATAATACTAGCTACGTATTGTGTATTACAATACTAGCTACTTATTGTGTATTACAATAATAGCTACTTATTGTGTATTACAATACTAGCTACGTATTGTGTATTACAATACTAGCTACTTATTGTGTATTAAAATACTAGCTACTTATTGTGTATTACAATAATAGCTACTTATTGTGTATTACAATACTAGCTACGTATTGTGTATTACAATACTAGCTACTTATTGTGTATTACAATACTAGCTACTTATTGTGTATTACAATACTAGCTACTTATTGTGTATTTAAAACGTCAGTTTACGGTGCATTCGTCATATACAATGAGGTAGCAAGATAGAGTTAGAGGTGTTAATTTGTTTGTATATAAATCACTAAGTGAGGCACCAAATCATTAAGCTTGTAAGAAAGAAAAAAAAATGCCCCCCCCCCACCCAAATTAAATAAAGCATCCAATCCACTACAAAAAAAAATTGCAATTATAAACAACCAATGGTAAACGACTAATCGTAAACGCATTAAAAATATTTGTTCTTTGCTGCAGCTGTGCTTTTCTGATTAAAATATCAAATGAAAGAGGAAATGAGATAAAGTGTTCAATAACGTGATATAAAACGAAACTATCTATTTGATTTTTTTTTTTCAAATTCCAGGCGAATGTGACCACAAAATTAACCCTAAAAAGTTACCACCCGCTTCAGTTGTAAATAAAAACATTGAAATATAAACCACCACACGCTAGCTTAATATTAACTTCAATTATGATCTTATCTGTATGCTGTTACAACACAAAAAAACAGGCAGCGAAATAAATCATTTCACATACTTAATATTATTATTCAGCTAAGAATAATAGTTTTATATTAATTACCTAATTAAATATTTTAAACATACGGAACACTCAAATCAAAGTCTAGCTACACCAACCTTCTAGATTGATAACGCCAACATCTATCTCCCCGTATCTGACTAGTACTATTAAAGTCTAGCTACACGAACCTTCTAGATTGATAACGCCAACATCTATCTCCCCGTATCTGACTAGTACTATTAAAGTCTAGCTACACTAACCTTCTAGATTGATAACGCCAACATCTATCTCCCCGTATCTGACTAGTACTATTAAAGTCTAGCTACACGAACCTTCTAGATTGATAACGCCAACATCTATCTCCCCGTATCTGACTAGTACTATTAAAGTCTAGCTACACTAACCTTCTAGATTGATAACGCCAACATCTATCTCCCCGTATCTGACTAGTACTATTAAAGTCTAGCTACATTAACCTTCTAGATTGATAACGCCAACATCTATCTCCCCGTATCTGATTAGTACTATTAAAGTCTAGCTACATTAACCTTCTAGATTGATAACGCCAACATCTATCTCCCCGTATCTGACTAGTACTATTGAAGTCTAGCTACACGAACCTTCTAGATTAATAACGCCAGCATCTATCTCCCCATTACCACTGTTATTCTGAATGTCCTAACTAAACCAGCTAGTCACGTGACTTGGTCTTTCATTATGGGAGGCTATTTCTCTTCTGATTGGTTCCTGCCGACTTGACTAATGGCTCCCTACACTACTCTGACCTAATTGCATTGCATCTAATATTACATCACCATAGTTCACATATTTAAGACGATTGCCACTAAGGGGTTGTCCATAAATGACGTCACACTCGTAGGGGGAGGGGGGTCCGTAGTTTCGTGACGGTGTGTGGTGAGTGGGAGGGGGGAGTTCAGTTGGTGCGACGTCACACTATTGCATTATAAATAAACCGGGAGTAATCTCCCCTAAACTTTCTCGAATATTCTTATATAAAATAACAGGGGATGGGAACTCGGGCTATAGACATGATTTTTAATCCATTTTAAATACTTAAAGTTTTAAAAATAGAATAAAATCTCGTAGACAGATTAATTGCACACCAAGTGAACGCCAAATAAAAACGCGTTGAATAGTGTGCAATATTATTAGTACTTTAAAAATTTACATTAGTTTTTTGAGAAATCGGAAGTAGCGTAAATTACTACTTCCAGTCGACGGAAATTACTCAACATTTAACAGAAGGTAGAGAATTATATCTTTTACTTACATGTGAAATTTCATTTATCTATCTGAAATAGCACTCACGTTATAGGCTTTTGAAAAATTCAAAGTAGGAAAAGTACCACTTCCGGTTATCGGAAATCGCTCAAAAGTTGATACGAATCTACGATTTTGATAAAATACTTATATATGAAATTTCATCAACCTAGCTGTAACGGTACTCAAGTTATCGTGTTTACACACGGACAGACAGACAGACAGACACACACACACAGAGACACACAGACATACGGACAAGATTGCCAAATTATGTTTTTCCGTATCAGTGAGATGTAAAACGTCGAGATTTGTAAAAATCTCTATTTTGTTTTTTGCACGATTACAAGACTTTCTCTATACTTCGTATATACGAGAAAGTAAAAAAGCAATGTTAGAAAGCGAATTTTAGACGGTATTTCGCGTTTTAGAAAATTGTTTTAATGAATTGTAATATGAATTGATTAAAATACTCTATTTAGACAGAGTTCAGACAAGATTTGGAAAAAAATATCGATGTTTAAAAAAGAAGCAACTGCAATTTTGAGGGGGGGGGGGGTGTAAGCTGAAATGTGACATCATTTTTAGGGGGGGGGGGGGGATTCTGGCTTTTTGTGACGATGTGTGACGGAGGGGAGGGGGGGGGGGGTAAACATCGTCAAAAAAAGCGTGACGTCATTTATGGATGACCCCTAATGCATTTACACTAATTTATTTAGTCGATCAACCTAGAATTGTTTGTATATTTTTGAATTTCCAAAGTATTGATTTTTTGCTCACGTATCAACACTGGATTGTTTCAATTTCTCCTGTCCAGTTTTGACCTTATCCATTTCAACAACTAAACAACAGATGCCATACAAGATCAGCTCATCACAGAGTCCGGAGTTAATACTGCTTCGATTTGCTGAACACTGACCAATGCATGTTGTTTACAAATATTCAATTACTGAGTAGGCTATTTTTACTATGTATGATTTGTTTTTTTGTTTAATGCATGGTTTATTTTAGAATAATAATAATAATAATAATAACGTTTTGGTAGTTTAAGCGCTTTTTAAGCGTTTTTTGTTCACTGTTAACGTTGGGTAATCAATTGTACTTATATATATATATATATATATATATATATATATATATATATATATATATATATATATATATATATATATATATATATATATATATATATATTTAAATATCATTTGCATAGTCATATAGAACTATCTAAATAGTAGAACATGATTTTTGTTTTAAACGTATATTTTTTTTTATCAGGTGCCATAACTGCACTAACAGAAGCACGCACTGTAATTGATTCTGCTAATTTGGCATTAACGTGAGCACAGCCAAAAATATGATAAAATAAGTATAGCAGACGAGGATAACAATAATGACGTTTAAGGTGACAAGAATAAGTCGGTGAGTTCTTACAAAATCAGCTGGAATTATTGTTAAACTCCCTTAATTGTAATGTTTATAAAATAGCATGTACAGCATATTGAAGAACATTAGATTAGGAATGTAGTGTTGTCATGCCCCGATAGTCCGATAGTATTGCCTTGTAAAGCCCCCACCCCCCACCCCCCTCCCCCTCTTAGCCGTTTCACTTTCCTAATGCTTTTATGAGAATTTCTAAATATATCTGCTGGTGCTAGTTCGGAAACTGTTCGGATAGTCAGTGTTATGAAATAGTCATTTGTATAGTTGGTGATGACTGCAGTTAGAGGTTAAAAAGTAAATTGGTTAATTAAACACAGCAGATTACTTGTTTGTTGAAGAAGAGACCAACACAATTTCAGCTAAACAACTTTAATTAAATAGATGGTGAAACTACAGTCTATATGGTAGTCTAACTATGGTCTATGGTCGTAGTCTTACTATGGTCTAAATTTACAAAACTTGTTCATCAATAGCGGCTGTGCCAGTCATCCCTACCACACAAAACAAATCACGACTACATCCTTCTAAGGTTAACGTTCAACTGTCCAAATTTATTCTCAGGGCCCAGGCTTCACCCTCGGGTTCTTTAACCCCTGCCTGACCCCGGCATTCCAGCGAGGGGGTGGATGGGTGCTCTAGCCTGCACATTAGTTAGGTGGGACGGGGATGCACTATGTCCCAGTTAAGGTGTGGGAAGGGAGGAGGGGGAGGGGGAAAATAACCAACTAGCACCAATACTGGACTCAGTTATAGCAGTCAGGTGCCTACATAGATGTAAAGCAGGGATACACAATACAGACCTCCAGAGACGGATCAGACTCCTAGAAATGAGATGTCTCATGTATGTACATGTGAATTTCGTACACGGATCATATAACAAAATATTTTATTAATGTAAGGTCCATCAATGTGATCAAAGATGTACTTGTCATTGTCAGGTCTCAACCTAAAACACTCAGCAAAGCACAATGTCGGGGACGGGAAGCGAGGGGTGGGGGTGTATAACAAAGGAAACATCAGACACTATCAGGGACTAGACTCACTGAGGCAACAGTGGGGTGGGGGTGTATAACAAAGGAAACATCAGACACCATCAGGGACTAGACTCACTGAGGCAACAGTGGGGTGGGGGTGTATAACAAAGGAAACATCAGACACCATCAGGGACTAGACTCACTGAGGCAACAGTGGGGTGGGGGTGTATAACAAAGGAAACATCAGACACTATATTGGGCTAGACTCACTGAGGCAACAGTGCACACAATAGATGGAGGAGGATAAAGTAGCTGCTCTACATAACAACATCATCTAAAGGTCTGAATACGTTAGATACACCTAGGTTCTATAGGCCGGTTGTTGATACATACACACGAAAAAAATCCATGAGTTTAGCAAAGTCATTTAGCCATAGACATTACTTTAAAAATGACACATTTCAGAAGACATTATGTATATGAGAAAAGGTAACAACTCATCACATGTTTGATCAAAACTTGTTTCTTCCATGTCAAAAAAATGGAGCATTTCACTGATGTCAAGTTTGCAATTCAATTAACATCACGAAAAATATCGACATTTCAACGTAATTTCATTTGTACTATTATTATTATATCTTGTTTAGACCATGACATATTATATAATCGTCGGAAATTATAAAAAAAAAAACAATATTACAAAAATGCTAGCTTTCTCAAAAATATATTATTAATCATATTGTGGTTTGAAAACTAGCAAGGGAGACAACGAATATGTATATACCCACATAGTGTTGATATGTAGCGCAATTCAAATAATGTATAACTTTATATAAAAATGACAATTTTGTAAGTACTATAATTCATTGTATGCAACACTCTTAAGAGCTGCTTTTTATAATCCAAAGAAATTAAATTATTGTTTAACTGATATTATACGCAACCTTTACTATTTTTTACATTCATGGTTGGAGACATTCAAACACTTATGATTAATTAATGTTCCTCTGATACTGTCTGAGTTTGGTATAAAAAATTATAAATATTTTGGTACATTAAATCCTAAGCTAAAAAAACATAGTGAAACACAGATCGGGACATAACAATAACATGTTAAATTAAAACAATATTAGAAGAAGTGATTAGAATACGCTATGTGCATATGCTTACTTGGACTGGAGGGTCAGGCGTTGACATTGATTATGGAACAGAGAGGGACTGACTATGACTTAAAGAAGAAGAAAAAACTGTTTCTAAGGTGCTTGGACAAAAAAGAACCAACCAATACACACCATTCATCTAACCAACAAACACAAATAACTATATAACATGTAAAACCAGAATACATCATCCATTACAGCAAATATAGCTGTATTGACAATGATATTGACATCATCTAAGTTATTCCAGGCAGAAAACAAGCTTGCTAACATTTCTTATTAACACCTCTCGGACCAACCAATGCATCCGAGCACATTTAAACCCATCTCGATAGAAAATATCAATAGTACAACTCACTCAGCTGTAACTTCAGCTGTAGGAATTTATCAGTAAAGTCTGCCATACAATGATCCTCTGTGATAATAATTAAGGGAGACACTCATTCAAAACTAGTTCAATGAAACGAAATGGATTGCCATCAATGAAAATTAACGTCATTGTTCAATAAGTAAAATATATTTCAGTCTGTACTTTAAATGTGCTATGTACAGTTTGATACTGATTTAGCCAATTATTATATAAGCTGCCATGACCACCCAAACCCTATTCCACACCTTCTCCACATACGAACTCCGTAGCGCATGAGTATGTTATTGTATATATTATTATTATTTATAGTTAAATGCACAGCAACGATGTTTATTCTCAAATGTATATAATATAAATTACAAGTCGAATCATCAGTCATTTTCGAGTCGTTAAGGCATCATGCCGTAATTATATGACGTAATTATATTATCAAACAAGTTCAATTGTGTGTCAGATCAAAGGGAAAGGGAAATAAACAATCAAATCTGAAATAAAGCAGTACACCAGAGTTATTTCTCCAAATTATTATATATTCTAAGTTATTTTTTTTTTCTGGTCCTTGCGTCTCTATTTTTCTACTAATGCCTAGCTCAAATTTTATGTTGATTGAAATATTCACATTCACTTTTATTTTGAAACAAAAAACGTACCCAGAAAGTATGAAAACGACATGTTAGTGACCTAATTACAAACCCAATTAAATGTCAAAACAAAGTTCTACTATTGTGAATCTCTATCAGTGCTCACAAGCCAATGATAAACACTGACATACTAAGGCCAAATGGTGAGGCAATTAGTTACATGTATGTTATTATAGCAATTATATGATTAATATGATTTTTCTTTACGACCTAGCTGAAATAAAACGACATAATTTGCTGTCGCTAGTCATATGTTTTACAAGTGTAACCATGGTACCAATGTCTGCCAAAATGAACGAAACACATTGTAATTTACTTAGAGAAGTGTGTGGTTTAGTAACAAATGTGAACTTCTATTAGATGTGGAAACAGCTTCAAGTAGTGTACATTAATTTATCGACTAGTGCCTGCCTATCACAGTAACGGCCACTTGATTACACTGTCTTGAAGGTTTATACTGTAAAGGTCCGTGACTTGTGTGTTTAATAAGCAGTATGCATCCGGCTTTGTCCTGATTTAGGAAATATACTACGTTTCCAATTTAAATGTCAATATGCAAATATCCTTGGCTATTATAGTAATATCAACATTAAGACAAAGTATTGAACGTTTATACTTAATAGACAACATGCATTATTTAAAAAAAAGCTACTCATTTAAATTCACGGGTTAAGTTTTTTTTTTTTATATATTTGACATGCTACGCGTTTTGACTTAATCTTGATAGACGTTATCTCTTGGCTTATTACATCAGCAGCAATTTCAAAATTAAGTTCAACAGAAAGAAACGCAAACTACACGAGGCGTCAGATAAAACGATGTACATATGTCATATTTAATATTTGTATTGTCATTTTATAACATAAATATTACATAACTTTAAGGTAATTGTAGCTAATTCTGTTTTTAATACAGTGTCTACTGTTGACTTAGTTTAGTGTTATTTTATAACAATTGTAAAATACAACCCATAAGGTTTATACAAGAGCTCCCATAACAGAATCAGGTGCTCCTTATTGAACATTAAACAAACTTCCCACACTTGTCTGAGTATTGAAAAGATTGTTTTAGTTTCTATAGGTATGGGAAAGGGGTATGGGTGATGTCGTCTTAATATATCGACTTATAACTGCGACTTGTTTACAGTGTCAGTTTAATCGATTTTATTTCTGCATTGGCTCGTGAGGAGCACTACGAAAACATATTTGTATTAAAGACATTTCTTTCTTACATGTATCTATGTTCTTTTATTTTTTTTTTTTAATTTTTTTTTTTAATTTTTTTTTTTGAGTGCCTCAGACTCGTAATTTATAGCGTCAGTTGTGTGTTCGCTTTAGTATTACAGTTTTCAACATCGGCTTGTGAGGACTGATACAGATTTACAATGGTAATATTTCTTTCTTACTTGTATCCTGCTTTCATTCATTTAAGATGGTTTACTTATGCATAGATCTAATACAAAACGTCTAAATATAAAGAAAAAAGAAAAATTAAAAACCAACCTGAAACTGAAAATGCAAATGTGTAATTAAATGATGATTCAAGGGATTTTTTTTTCTCGGCGTGGTGGGCTGAGGGGACGAGGGGGGGGGGGGGGGGTAGAGGGGGAATTTGTTGTTTTTTTTTTCCTTTTTTTTAAATTTTTTATTAATTCAATTGTTTTAAGCATTTCAATCAGTAATAATTATTTATTTGATAGATTTTACACAGCATCAAAGACATGAACATCAATTGCATATATAATAATCAAATGGAGAAAATAAAATGGCATAAGAACTAGACTAAAATAAGGTGTGCAAACTAGGTTTCTCTTGATTGCTTAGTTTACTGTGCTTTGTCCTTAGCTGAGGAGTCAAAAGTTCTTTTTTTAAAAGTTAAAAGGTATTATCATAAGTCATATTATTATACCGTTAATATAGCGCTGTTTAAAAAGAGCTCAAAATATATCAATTAAATAGGTTAGTTTATGTGTATATTTGAAGAAAAAATAGTATTCTAAACCTAATTTATAAAAAAATCCAGAATAGCAGTAATACAAAATGAGTTAGCAGACAACACAGTGAAACAAAATAATAATAAACTTTGTAACTATCTATTCGTTATTTTTTTTCTAAATATAAATAATTTCGAAAATAAAATTTGAGTTATGTCTATTTATTTCATTATATTATTTATATGGGAAGTAACTCAAATGCTTATTTACTTAATAAAACCTTCGCAAAATTATTTTTAAAAATGAAACTTAAATTTTTCCTTTTTAAATGTTTTTGTATTTATTTCGTTATTTTCCTCGTAAGTAAATTGTATTCTGTCTTTAATTTATTCAGCCCACATAAATCACAGATAAGGTTGGGCTTGTCGGAAAATGCGCTAAACAGTTGAGCTTTTTATAGAAGATGACTGTTATTAGCAACCAAAACTACAGACTAACTAAGCAGATAACTGTTTATAGTATGCAACCTTTCACCAACTCGATTTGTTGGATTTGTTGGATTGTATAGCTGCGGAACAGTACACACATCGTTTGTTACTTTGAAATCGAATACATTTATAAGAAATTGTGGCTAAAGGAATTTTATTTATTTTATTCAATAGTTCACAAATTAGAAGGTATCTATGGAAATTGTTAAAATAATAAATAATCAATAGATGTCGGAAAGTTTATTTTGAGTCGCTAAAATCTTGGTCAACACTAAACACAATGTTTTCATAGTGAGGCATAGTTAGAGAATTTACACGATAATACTTCTACCGATGAGTATTGCTAATACCAATGTCTTGATCCAAATATTAAAAGTGTGTAATGATTATAAACGTATTTTCGGTGTATCTTTCTTTTTCTCTTTAAATTCCAAACCATTGATCTAAAGATGGCCGCCGCAATTTTAATTTCACGGTAAATGTAATTTTCAGTATTATCTAACTTCGTTGAGTGACACAGTTTTTGGTGTAATAACTGTTGTTTTTTGTATTTTTTATTTCCATTTTGCTGAATAAATTAAATTGTCTAAAAGTATATTAAAAAAATGTTGCTTGTATTTTATGTTGTGTCTGCGGCGTAGCTACTGTAAATCTAACATAAGCAAGACATATGGACCCAAGATATCTAGAGGCCATTTTCCCTCTTTGAAAAAAAAATACTTCAACATTGGAATTTTAATATTGAATTAATTTTTGATAATTTAAAATAGAAAATGGAAATTAACTTTCTTTTCTGCTAAGGAACATATTATTTTTTTAAAATCCATAAAAATTTCATAAAATGAAAACAAAACACTTATTTTACGGGATACTACATAAAAATACAAAAATAAATTTACTGTCAGTGTGTATACAAATGCAAAATGTGAAGATTATTTAAATTATTGAAAATATCTCCCTCATAATTATGTAGTAGTAGATATCTTGACTTCACACTCCGAAGGGGCCCACTGATAATTTTTGCATAATGTCCCGAAAATCCTAGCTAGGCCACTGTGCTATGTTTACATGCATGGTATGCTTATTTGCTACTTCAGCGATACTTATTTGGGCGCCAAACATGTAACTAAGTGATAATACAGATGAGTTTATTTTAATGCATTTTAGTGTCTATTTGGGCTTTTGTCACATTCGGGCTTTTGTCACATTCGGGCTTTTGTCACATTCGGGCTTTTGTCACGTACGGGCAAGTGTCCATTCGGGCTTTTGTCCCATTCGGGCAAGTGTCCATTCGGGCATTTGTCACATTCGGGCAAGTGTCCATTCGGGAAATCGGCCTTGGGGCAAACGGCTTCCGGGGAAGTGTCTGTCGGGAAAAAATTCGGCTCCCATTTAATTCCATCGATGGTTGGATGTAATTTTCGCCTTTATAAGTGTATTTTTAGTTCCTAGTTTAGGTCTAGTCGTTTAAGAGTGCGTTGTGTGCTGGCTTTTTGAATGGATGCCAGTTTTTAAGGTGTGCTAATTCCTTGTAAAATAGCGGGTCTACTGTTGCTTTAGTTTGGTGTTATAATAATAACACTTGTAAGATACAACCTCACTTTCTTCAATTTTGTATTAAACTTTCCAACTTGGCTGGTGAGGACTAATACATATTTGCGAAAATAATATTTCATTCTGACGTGTATTTATTACATTTTTTTATGTGACTAAAAACAAAGGATTTTAATCTAGTTTCCAGATACAACGCATGATGAAAATAATGTATGTATGCTTCTTTCTTTCCATACAAGGAATGCATTCAATGCCACCAAATCTAGTCATATAAATAAACATCCCAATGAATAAGTGAACTTCGAATAACAATGAGATACAAGTGTATATAGATGAAAAAACCCATGTGTGCAAGTCAGTATAACTAGAGGTACAAACCAGTGGCGTAGCCAGGATCGTCTCAAGGGGGGGGTTCCAATTTTTACCCGGGGACAAACTTTCGATTTGCACCCCCCCCCCCTCAAACTTTCGATGTGCACCCCCCCCCCCCCCTCAAACTTTCGATTTGCACCCCCCCCTCAAACTTTCGATTTGCACCCCCCCCTCAAACTTTCGATTTGACCCCCCCCCCCCCTCAAACTTTCGATTTGCACCCCCCCCCCCCTCAAACTTTCGATTTGCACCCCCCCCCCCTCAAACTTTCGATTTGCACCCCCCCCCCCTCAAACTTTCGATTTGCACCCCCCCTCAAACTTTCGATTTGCACCCCCCCTCATACTTTTTATATATACCGAGGGGTCTATGGGGGGGTTATGACCCCCCCCTAACCCCCCCCCCTGCCTACGCCACTGGTACAAACAGATGCTCACAATATTTAGCTTCAACTAAATTACTAACAATGCCTTGGTCTCCACCTCTTCAGTTATGGTAGGAGTAATTTTGTTTTTTACCTAACAATTCACTAAAACTAAAATGATACACCAATCAATTATCTACACATTATCACATACTATTAGCAATCAAATTCAGGCTAATAAATATCTTACCTGCAAAAAATATACCTAAATTTCTAAAAAAAAAAGCCTAGAAGGAAACAAATTATGTAATGTTGAAAAATAAATGCAGAAGAGTAGATCTTTGAACAAATTGTATCTGCAGGATAAATTAAAAGCATGAGCTGTCTGTGTCAATAATTAAATAAACATTAAGAATTCTACCCTTTACATAAAATATACAGATAAAGGTACAGACAACTCAATTTACAGCTTAACATTTTCATGAAGTTGCACTTCTATCCTAAAGAGACTTTGTTGAATAGCGTCCATAGATTTAGCACAGTTTTGTTTCAGCATGACATCCAACTCTTTGATCGTTTTAGTTGTTTCTACCTGAATCTGTGCCTTACTGTTACTTTTCTTGCCAAGGATCTCTTGTTCATACTGTTTATAGTGATTCTCCTTCTCGTTTTTAAAGGCTAGGATTTCTGAATCTGCTTCCTTTTTTGCAATTTTGATTCCCTGAGCTTTTCGTTTTCTTGCTTCGACTACTCTTTCTGTTGCTTTTTTCTCTGTGATTAGAAGTTGCTGAATCCCTTCTGTTTTCTGGGCCGTTTTGACTTTGTAATTAAGATAAAATTCTGAACGAGTATCACTTAGGGTTTTTATTTTTTGTGGATATTTTATTTTATTTTATTATAACTATTCTAGTGCAACTGAAACTACCATCGTCAACCAAAAAGATTTCGCTTTTTATCAATTTGTATAAAACGAATAATATAGCTTTTATCGAATACAATATCAAATAAAATATAAACGTTTGTGGGAAAACAAAGGCTAAAGAATAAAATATAATGAACAATTTTAATTCATATACAAAAAAAAATAAAATGCAAAATTGGTAACACGTTTATATCTATGTACAAATTGAATTTTGCTAAACTAAAAAACTTTTAAGGACCAATAGTAAGTTGTCTCCCATAGGTTTTTATAAAGTACATTTTGGTAGAATTTAAACTACTAATATTAGATTTTAAAATTCTAGATTTTTGCAACACTGTTGTAGAATGAATATTATGCATGTAGGGCTCTATAGTGTTTCCTTGAATTACGTTTTTAATTCGTTCTGAAGCATTGCTCGTACGTCAAACTGCTCGTATATCGAAGCGTTTTTCTTTTTGAAAAACCAAATAAAATGCCGAGTATCCGTTGCATCTCAAAATGCCACACTAATTGTTTATGTTACGTGTTTTAAAAATAAGAATATTGTATCTATAAATGACACATTATGCTTATTAACACAATGAAGGATAATGCAAATAAATACACTGCTTTTATTGCGTGTAGTTACCTAGAAAATCAACTTACTTGAGCTCACAGAAGATGCTGGTGGAGGTGTAGGCCCTGTTTAGGGGGGATGAGATAGGCGGTGGCGCTTCACTTTGTTCACTCACTCACAGTTAATGCTAAAATTGTTCGGACACTTAACATTACACTTAATCTTTATACTTCACCCAACATAATTAAGTCTAAAAATTATAACGTTAACCTCTCTTTCATGCAGGATGTACCCAATTAACCTGTGAATGGAGGATTTTTTTTCTTCCCTTGAATACATGCTTTGTATATTAGTTATGCATTTTTGTTTATCAAATAATCCGATGCACACTACGTTTCATCTTTTCAGTTTTTTTTTTAAATGAGCTTTTAAACTCGCTAATCCTGTTTCTCAAATTTGTAATTGTGTTCGTATGTTAAAGCATTTTTTTTTTGCTCGATCGAGACAGCTCGTTTATTTAAAAGCATGTATGTCGGGGCACTTGTATGCAGAGGCGTAGCGACCCTTTCTGGCGCCCGGGGACAAACTTTTTGATTTGCACCCCCCTCAAGATTTCGATTTGCACCCCTCACCCCCCATCAAACTTTCGAGTTGCACTCCCCCCCCCTCAAGATTTCGATTTGCACCCCCCCTCAAACTTTCCATATGCACCCCCTCAACCTTTCAATTTATTTTTCCTACCCATTTTGGCGCCCCTGCCCCCCACTCGTTACGCTACTGCTTGTAGGTCAAAATACCATAGTGTTTGTACATTAAATAATTGTTATAATGGTTTTGATTCACGGATGTACTTGTATGTAATACATATCAAATCACTGACATAATGCTACTGAGATGCAAGAAAGAAGGTCGAACAATGGGATTGCATTTAAGACCATAGTTTTAATTATTCTCAGTATGTGCATACACAACAATATTTATTGATACCGCTTTACATCATCAACAATGGAATTACTCCCTCTCAGGTTAACTGTAAGGCGAGAGCCAGTTAGAGGAGCCACTTGAGCCACGGCTTAAATGGCTTAATGAAAACCTTTCAGATACAACAAAATCAACCGTCTCACGTGACCTGCAATGTTGAATGAGGCGTAACGTCTTTTGTATCCTTGGGTGGGAGGAGGACGGGGGTCTAGATTTTTGTTACGATATGTTGCTGTGGGGAAAATAAAGGGGAAGGATGGATGATAAAATACCCAAACAAGCGTTTCACAGGACAAGAACAGCGTAACATAAACCCCATAGTGGCCGGGTGTTGACAGAGATAAAACATTAGAAAGAAAAGCGTTGGTGATATATCCTGGTTTTATGTATGTATTTTGGAAAAAATTATGAAATTTAACATCGCTTAAACGTATTAACGTCTTTTTTATCTCTACTACTATAGACCTGCCTGTAGAACTAAAATTGTTGTATAGAAATAAACTAAGTAGGTCTAGCGCTAAACATCAGTGGCGTAGCGAGGTCAGGTGTCACCCGGTGCGGCACTTAATGGTGCCACCCACTAGAGGCGTAGCCGTTCCAGGCGCAAGGGGACAAACTTTCAATTTTCGATTTGCACCCCCCGTCCCTCAATCTTTCAATTTGCACCCCCTCCTTCCCCCCCCCCCCCCCCAAGTTGATTGGAGGGGTATAATGTCGTTTTCTATTCAGAAAAGTGTGATTTAGCTTTCTTTCTGCCTTTCATACGTGGTTTAACAATTATAAAATTATGTGCCTTTTATTCAAGCAGTTCTTGTGAAAGCAATGAATAGCATAAGACAACATATTGCTTACATAACTATGGTGCTGATAAAAAAATAAAATAATTACTATGGACAGAGAATCACGATATTTCTTAAACGTTCTTCTGTCACTGTCAATCTGTAACAGTGTTGTAAATTTATTATAGATTGTATATTAAATATTACTTGAGTAGCTACTTCACATTTCTGATTTTAAAACATACATACATAAATCAGCTTTTTTTCGACATTATTCCATGACATCAATAACTCTAATAAAAAGTCTATGTCAATCTATTAACCCACATGTCCTCTCATGTAAGAAACTAAAACATACTAATTTCAACTCCACAACCACAAAATACAAAGGTACACAGTATTTAAGAAAATTAAAATTATCAGTGTATATTAAAAGACATAAATTATACAGTAAGCATACAAAATAGTCCTATAACGAGAATTAATGTATCATATTATCTTCCTCATCTACACATATGACTTAAAAAAATATTACAATGAGAGTCAAAAGATTCATGTTTGCAGCTGACATTTCTCTAACCAGCACTGAAGAATATGTTGCTATTTGAAAATCCTAGCTTAAGTAATCACTTAACAAGGTTAACAAATGTCCCGATTGTTGTGATTTGTCTATTAACATCTATTCCACATGTTATTTCTGGGAAACCTCAGTAGACTTTCACATGAACAAACATGAGACATCTCATTTATAGGAATCTGATCCGTCTCTAGAAGTCTGTATTGTGTATCCCTGCTTCAAATGTTAAACTATGTTTTTTTTTCTTTTTTTTTCTTTTTTTTTTTTTTTTTTTTTTTTTGTATTTAAGTGAACTATGTTAAGTTTAAATAATTATGAACGGATTTGGTAGTTAAGATGCAATGTAATTAATTAAAAGTTTTCGAGAGTCTTTAAATATATTACATATTAAAGATATTAGTTTCTACTTAAACTAGAATCGCATTATAATAGTTTACGATATACTATATACTTTTTCGACTATCTGATTGTAAGGTACACAATACTATTCTAAAATTCTGCTTGAAATGTTAAGGCCTTGTGTAAATATTCCGTTGTAATAAACATTTATTACTTGTATTTACTGCATTGTAAATTATTTCCCTTGGTCATATTGTAACTTGAAATGGAAAGTGACTAAGATACATACAAATAACTATGGATACACACTATTTTAAACCGTTTTATGAACCATATTCGTTCAAAAAAAGAAAAAAAAAGATGAATCAATAAAATAAAATAAAAATTAAAAACAATATAACGTTTGATATAAGAAAGACAATTATAATGTGTGAGTTTACTGCCATTTTTTATAATTTTTTTTTTTTTTTAACAGCAATGTGTATTTTTTTTTCGATACGTGTAGTCTTCTTCTTCTTCAGCTTCCAAGACGCGGCAAACTAGTTGTAGAAAAGAAAAGCGTAATTAAATGTTTTATTACAAGACATTTGAACACTACACTTTAACAACCGATCAGCTCTAGATTAACAGCAACTAATTATTCAATTGGTTAGGACCATATGCACTTTATATGTAATTTATAGTTGTAACACAATGAATAGCACACAACAACATATTGCTTACATAACAAAAAATAAATAATACATATAGATAGAAAACCATTATATATATATATATATATATATATATATATATATATATATATATATATATATATACCAAACGTTCTTCTGTCACTGTCAAATGTGTTGTCTCTATCAACACGCGGCCACTATGGGGTTTATGTTAGCGGTTGTTGTCTTATGAAACGCTTTTTTTAAAAATGTTACCGTCCACCCACACGCCCTATACCCCCCCTCCCCCTCCCATTTCACATTTAATAAGACGGCATGCCTCTTTTACTATGGCAGTTCATGTGAGATGATTTAGTTTGCTGCATCTACAAAGATTTTGACCCATGATTTTTTTAATTAGTGGCTCAAGCGGCTCACTTAACTGGCTCTCGCCATACAGTTAACAAGAGAGGGAGCAACTCCACTGTTGATGTTGTAAAGCGGTATTTAAAATGATACTATCTATTCACACATTGTGAACACTTTAAACTGCTGTTTGAAAAGAAATTACATTGATCAGCCTTAGCATCTCTGTAGTTTTATATCAGTGATTTAATATGTATTAAAAATAAACCGGGAGTGATCTCCCCTAAACTTTGTCTCTATTAACACGCGGCCACTATGGGGTTTATGTTACGCTGTTGTTGAATTATACAACCGTTTGTTTCATAATATTAATAAATAATGGTATGTATACAAGTATTCAGATCAATTTATACGGTTGTTATAAAAAGAACCGCAATCTATCATTCTGCTTCCTAGCATCTTAGTAACATTTTGTCAGTGATTCAATATTTGTTAAAACAAATAAGCACACTCCTAACACAAAAACAAACAAACACTTTTAATATGTAAATACAAAAACAGTAGTATTTGAACATACGAGATACGGAAGTGAAACTTTCAAAGCAATCAATGTCACGTTTGGGTATAAATGGTGCATGTTACACCAAAATTGTGTGAGCAGTTTTTTTTTATTTATTTTTTTTATTTAACACGGTACGTGCCACTGAGTTCATTTTCTTTGGGAATGCTGCCAAAATTAAGGGGAAGAGAGAATGGGTAACGTGTCAATATAGATTCTTCTTCTTTGAGTTCAGAAAAATAACACCGTAATTCGATTTTTGAGAGATTCAATATGCCCAGAATCTTCTTGTAAATGTTTATTTTTCTAAAAATCAGATTCTTCTACCTCACTGCAGAGTTTCTCAAACATTGCAATATTTTCAAGATTTATTTTTCTTCGCCATTTTTCAGCTTTGATGAAAATGATACGAGTTTATTACGTTAAGAGACATCGTTGTCCGTTGGCTGCTTATTTGTTTCTAACGCTAAGAAATGGCTATCCCATTTAGTGAGTCGTTTTGTCGTACATTTCGATGGAATTGTATTGAAGAAAAATGTGTGTCTTTATGCTGACAATGACTAAAATACATTAGTCTTGGCTTCGTTGTGGTTGATGTACACTGTGTTATGCATTTCATTGTTTTCTGTGTATGTTTCTTTCATACATTTTCTAATCTTTTTTTGTTATGTTTAAAATTATTTATTGTTGAGTCCACTGCTTCCAAGTATTCTTCGTTCTCTTGCTTCTGCTGCTTTAAGATTGTCAAAGCTGTTTTCTCAATTACTTCAACGGCTTCGACCTCTATTTTGTTGTTAAGCTGCTGTTACCTTGTATTAATGCCATATGTTTCAATAAGCAACATGAATGCTCTACAATGTTATTTTCTACATATATGGGCATACCTTCTTTAAGGGTGTATTCGCCAATTACACCGTAAATATCATAGTTGTCTTAAATCTTTGAGACATCGCTATTGCTACTTAGATGTTCCCGTATCGTCAGCACCCTATGTTTGTAAGTCATGTATTTTTCTTCCAGTTCTTACAGTTCTAAGTTAGGTGATTGACTGTGGTAGGTGAAACGCTTTAAAGCATGCACAATTCTATTGTATTACTTGTGTAGTGAGGGTTCAATAGAAATTTGATCTTCTAAGAACTTATCTAAATTAGTATGTTCTACCAAACCGTAGTGTGACAGAATTAGCCTTTTTTTTCTTATATAGCCAAACGACCCTCCCCCCTTCAGCCCCCTCCAAATCTTGCAGCACATATTTGAATAAAAAATAAGATAAACATAAAATCGCTTAGGGGAAGGGGTCGGCGTGGTCGAGTCAATAATTGTCGTGATTGCTAAATCGAAAAGTATCGGGTTCGAACCCTCGGGCAGAAGACGCTCGACAGCTACAGTAACACTTCTAGGAGAGACAACTCCAAAATCAATCAACTGCTGCCTTGTAGTTTGTTCTTGGTTGGACAAATGCTATGGAAGCAAATCCAAAAAGAAGAGCAGACTGAAATCGGAGTCACCGGCCTATATAGCGAAACCAGTTGACACGCAATAATTAATTGTGTTGGAGGGGATCTCTCCTAACTAGAATTAAGAACCTAGAATAGAAGCTTAGGGGAAATCAACAGAATACATACACCAACACATGTGTTGTGCTCTTAACAAACACAATTTTTAAATAAAAGTAATATTAGTCATGCAAAATTAACATTATTCTGTATGGTTTTTTTTCAGCGAATCCTAAATGACCATGCTGCTTACTAATACAAATAAAATTACTAGTTGCAGACTCGATCTTATACAGTAACTAAACACATCTGTAAGATGGAATCATTTTAAAATGTGTGAATATATACATATATATATATATATATATATATATATATATATATATATATATATATATATATATATATATATATATATATATATATATATATATATATATATATATATATGTATATTATATACACAAAGCGATGCATGTGCGTGTGTCTGTTTCTGTTATGTGCATGTATAACATTTATCGAAAGATTAAATATACACCAAATATGAACTTGTTTTCTAATAATTAAATACACGGATTACAACAACATATATATATATATACAATTAAATATGTACCGAATGTGATTGTTTTTTGCCACATTTTTTTCTTTAGACATCTTTAAAACCACCCTAGGCGCTTCTTGTCATGTTTTAGTTAGTAAAGTCTTTCATATAAAATGTAGAAAAGTTTTGCCAAACTAACGTGCACATATAAGTTGGTTGTATTTGTGTTAAGTATCCTCGAGTTACTACAGTCTTACATGTTGGGCTGTGTGTCCTTTACCTCATTAGTATAGTCATATTTTCAATCGGTCTTCCTAGCTAAAGTGTGTTTCCTTTTTTTTTTTCACGTATAGATCACTCGATAAAGTTCTTCAGCTGAATAGATTTTATTACTTGCAACATAAAGTTAAGTAATTAACGTGTCCCTAACATCTCTGATAAGCGTGTACGCTTTAAGTGTTAGTTAAAAAAGTATTGCCTGTAATATAAAATATAGCGTATAAATCACTTTTATATAACGTCAACATTTTAAAACCTACTTCGTTATATCATGTATATTGTCTGTCAAACTTGTGTGTGTATTAGATACGTCTATATTTAACACACAACGTTGTCAACCAATGAACTGTTAATGGAACATTTAAGACACGAAATATGCACCGATTTATATAGATCAGTATAGATGTCGATTTTAAAGCAATACATTACTTACAACCAGACGAGCAGAACGGAACTGACTATCGGCTGCACTACGCAACACAACTCAATATCGATGTATGCATTATATCCCATTAAATTGTTGAATGGGCATCAATTGAAACATTCGATGACTACTTTTATTCGAAGCGAACCACTTCCGTACATTGTGCAAAGTTTAGTCATTGAACTTAATTTGCATAATTAAAGGAGTGTTTCTAAATTATAATGTTTATCTGAATTATGCTTACGTCTCTAAATATATTGTTCATTATATCTTAACTTTAAACATTATAATTTGTTTTCTACATCTTTGAGTATTTTTAACTTCCACTCACATTGCACATTTTGTGATCTCCAGTTTTGACAAATATAAAAACAAACACATTAAATCTATATAGTGCCATATGGATTTATATTTCCATTCTGACATCAAATATAATATAGTGTGTGTGTTGTGCATTGTAGTGGCGTCAATAATATCCATTGAGAAGAACCAGGTGTTAGCTGTGTAATAGTTTAGAAGGAAAACGTATTGGTTACTGATAAGTTGTCTTATTATATGGCCGCCTTGGTTGCTTATAAGTTGTCTTATTATATGGCCGCGTTGGTTGTTGATAAGTTGTCTTATTATATCGCCGCGTTGGTAGCTGATAAGTTGTCTTATTATATGGCCGCGTTGGTTGCTGATAAGTTGTCTTATTGTATGGCCGTTGAGACTCTAAAACTTATATTGTTGGCGTGGCTTTTAGTTTTGAAAATGTGTCGGGACAAATGTATACGTGTAGTTCTAGGTAGCTGGGGTTAAAGCTGAAGATCCTGCAAATGTTTGGACCATTACTTACATTAAACTTTTACACTAAAGTAGCTCTACATATAAGCTCTCTTATTAGAATAATACACATTGAAAGAAACACATCTAATACATGAATTATTATTGCTTTTAGAGAATATATATATATATATATATATATATATATATATATATATATATATATATATATATATATATATATATATATATATATATATATATATATATATATATACATATATATATATATATATATATATATATATATATGTATATATATATATATATATATATATATATATATATATGTATATATATATATATATATATATATATATATATATATATATATATATATATATATATATATATATTTATTTATTTCTTTAAATTTTAATTATACAGTTCTTCTTTTAATTATTAAATCAAGTATATTAAATTACAGACAACTTAGCAATGACACTAACAAATGTAAATCGGAAAATTTTCGATACATATAAAAAACAAATTTAAACAGACTAATGTATTGTATATTTGAAATCTTAATAATATACAATTATAATCTTATTTATAGATATTTTTATGTGAGAAAAACAATTACCACTGTTTTTTTTTCATTTAAAATCCAAAATAAATACTAATAATTATTTTGTGACAAATACAATTCTCGAAATGTTAATTGCTTTAAAATAAATCGTGTAAGTTATTTCCCTTCCTTCTAGAAACTAAACGTCGGAAGAAGCCAACATTAAAATATTTTGAGGTAAAATACATACATTTATTAACAATTTAGGCAATTACATTAAATGAGTATAATTCAACATCATAGTCACATGACTCTAGATACATAAATCATGAATTTATTTTAAGTTAGATACAAAACACATTCAATAAACAACTTCACTCAAATACACCATATTGGTATTTTGATTTGACTTGTATCTAACATTAGAACTCTAGGGGAAGTGCGCACATTATACTCATGTTATTATATTGAAACCAGAGCCGTCGTTAAACGAGGGCGGGGGGGGGGGGGTGTGAACCCCACCGGGTGACAACATTAAAGGGGGGGGGGGGTGACACCAAGACAAAAAAAAAATTGCAAGATGTAGAAAGAATATATATTTTTCGAGTTCAATGAATGGTTCATTAGAGTTAAAAATTTAAGTTAAAAGTTAAAGTACATAATTACGATCCTGACGAGGGGGGGGGGGGGGGGTGGGTTACACCATGACGTTAACATTCAAACTATAGAGAAAACAATTCTACACACAGCTGTATTAACATGCCGACTATAGACAAAACAATATTGGTATTAGATGTGAGCACTTTAAAATTGTACCGGGGGGGGGGGGCAATATATTCAAAATAAGGGGGGGGGGGGTGACACCATGAGGTGCCACACCGGGTGACAGCCAACCTATCGACGCCAATGATTGAAACAGTTGGAATACACGTGAAACTGTTTTTGATAGGGAAGACGTTAGATGTCCCATAAGAGTGTATTCCTACAACTATGATTGGACTTGCTTGTTTTTTTTTTCCGTAGTGGTTTTAAAGTTATGAAATGCAATGGATCGATTTTGCATAAAACTAATTTTGTTTTGGAAGCTGACACCTTAACAATCGGTTGGTCTAGTATTTAAAGAAGCGAACTTATTTTTTTTTCTGGTCAAATACAGAGACGTAGCGACCCTTACCGGCGCCCGGTGACAAACATTCAATTTTGGCACTCAACATTTTCAATTTGCAACCCCCCCCTAAAACTTTCGAATTGCACCCCCCCCCCCTCAATCATACGATTTGCAACCCCCCCCCCCCCCCCTCCCTTAAACTATTTATATTGCAAAAATGCAGCTAAAATGACATTTTATTGGTTTTTACAATCCATTTTGGCGCCCCCTAAGGTCGGCGCCTAGGGACATATGTACCCCCCCCCCCCATCGCTACGCCTCTGGTCAAATATAACACGTTGTGAGTGCCTATTGAAGATACGAAGAAAAAATTAAAATGTATCAATTATAAGGAAACATCACCCAAGATAAATTCCCAATTATTTTAATTTTTATTTTCATGTTTTCATGCTGTGTTTAATTTTTTTTCTATGTTTTGATGTGTTAGTTGAATGGTGAATGTTGGGACTGCCAATGCAGTAGCTAACTATTTCAATATAGATGTTAAGCCCAGCAATATTAAACATTTGTTTTCCTTTTATTTCATCAAACTAAAGTATTCATACAACGTAATCGTTATATTTAAGCTATCCGTTGCATTTTAAAACACATGCAATAAATAAAATCAAATAAATGAATGTGAGTGAAAGACAAACAAATTTGGACATATTTCTCTATATGTTGATGTTTTTATCATGTCGTCAACGAAAACGAATGCTTGGTCTGATATAATGATGTAGATAATGTAGAGGTTATGTTTTAGTTGGTGTCGATGGTGTAGTTGTTGGAGTAGTGTCTACTACTGTTTTGACAATTTTGTTTTTATAGTATGTTGTGTGGCTGTGCTGTCGTCTTTCTTCTTTTGTGTTGCTTTTGTCTATCTCTTTAATCGTCTTTGGCTTTGTGTCCTTAAGAATCGAGAGGGCTTGCTATAATGTGTTGGTGGTCGCTGTAACAGCTGTAGTTGTTATTCTAATGTTCCATTTGAAGCGTGATGTATCTGGTTGTGGTGTGATTGCGTCCCCTCTTGTTACTGTAAGACTGAGTTGTGCTATTGAGATTTCCTATTGAGATGTGTTAAAATCTTATTGGATGCATTGGTTGAACCAATTATGTGTTAATGATAAGTGTTGGCAAGTTTGTTTTCTAACTACATATGAATGTAGCAGATTCTGATGACTGCTTCTAATATTGTTTATTCTAACTCTAAGTACATTGGTTTGTATAACTTGGGTCATCATCAGATCGGTACATTAACTTGTAGCTCATCGTCTGTAGGTAATTGGACCACACTGTACGTTACAATATTTATGTATTTATTTTTATTTTATTTCAAGACTTATACCTACATTTAACATTGTTAAAGAAATAAAAAAAGGTAAAACTAAGGACAAAATTAAATGTATGCATTTACATAACGTTTTATATGATCTTTTATAACAAGTGAGCTGCGTTCACGCAGTGGCGTAGCTAGGATTTTCGGGCCCCTATGCAAGAATTATAAGTGGGCTCTTCGTCATACGTTAGACTACAACGGATTAAATTGGGGCAGCAAAGAAATCGGCAGCTACGACAGGAGAGGGGGGGTAAATAATATAAATATTCTATACATGTTTGTATTTTACACGTCCTGATTGTGTAGTTATACTACGTTTTTATACAGACCTTCTACCCGGTAGTTTTATTTAAAGCACAAAACAAATTAACTGTAAGCCTGTAAACTTTAAGTAACCAAGCGCTGTAGCGTCACAAGGCGGGGGGGGGGGGAGGATGCAGTCCGCATCTCATGACATCATTTAGGCGTGAAACAATGACGAAACATTGTAAAATTAACTGTCAAAACTATGTTTTATCCAGCTAAAATAATAAAAGATTTGGAAGAGAGGGGTGACGCCCCACCAAAATAACACCCGCACAAAGTAACACCCGCCCTTGTGACGCTAATAACCAAACACAATTTTTAAAAGTTGCTAGAGATTTCTGTTTTTTACTTGCTCGTATATACGAAGTATAGAGAAAGTCTTGTAATCGTGCCAAAAAATCGATATTTATTGTTAATCGTGATGTTTTACAGCTCCCTGATTGCAATCTTTTCCGTATGTCTGTGGGTGTATGAGTGTGTGGATATGTGGATATGTGTCTATGTGTGTGTGTACTGTGTGTGTGTCTGTAAACACAATAGCTTGAGTACCGTTACAGCTAGATTGATGAAATTTCATATATAAGTATTATATTGAAATCGTAGATCCCTATTAACTTTTGAGCGAATTACGGTACGATAGCGTTACGGTAGCTACGCCATTGTACATATGTCATATTTAATATTTTTAATGTCATTTTTATAACATAAATATAATTTAACTCTCAAGTAATTATTGCTAATTCTGTTTTTAATAAAGTGTCTACTGTTTTCTTAGTTTAGTGTTATAACACCTTTGTAACCTTTTAGGATTATACAAGATCTTTTATATCGGGACCAGGTGCTCTTTATCGAACGTTGACAAACTATCCACACTTGTCTGAGTATTGAAAAGATTATGTTTTAGTTTTTAAAGGAATGGAGGGGGGGGGGCAGGTGGTCTGATTCTATCGACTACAGGTGGGGGGGGGGCAGGTGGTCTGATTCTATCGACTACAGGTGGGGGGGGGGGCAGGTGGTCTGATTCTATCGACTACAGGTAATGGGGACATGTGAGGTGGGGGGGCAGTTGGTCTGATTATATCGACTACAGGTGGGGGGGGGGGGGGCAGGTGGTCTGATTCTATCGGCTACAGGGGGAGGGGGGGCAGGTGGTCTGATTCTATCGACTACAGGGGGGGGGGGGCAGGTGGTCTGATTCTATCGACTACAGGTGGGGGGGGGGCAGGTGGTCTGATTCTATCGACTACAGGTAATGGGGACATGTGTGTAGTCTCTGACCCGTCCTCTACAGTGTCAATTTGATCGATTTTGTATTACACTTTTCTGCATTGGCTCGTGAGGAGCACTACATCTATGTAATAAAGACATTTCTTTCTTACATGTATTTTCTTTTATTAACTATAATTTTCTCTTGCTTTTTTTCCCACCTCAGGCATGTAATTTATAGCAACAGTTTGCCTTGCATGTTTACTTTAGTGTTACAGTTTTCATCATCGGCTTGTGATAAAGATTTACAATAGTAATATGTCTTTCTTACTTGTAGCCTATTTTCATTCATTAACGATAGTTTACATCAAATCAAACATTATTCTCGTTATAACATCTATATCTATAGCAGTCTTCCGTTGTTTTTTTTTGTTGTTTTTATTATTATTATTATTATTATTACTATTTTAAATTTATTCAATTTTTTTTTTAAATGGAGACAACAAAATGGCCTAAAAACTAGACTAAAATAAGGTGTTCAACATCGGTTTCTCTTGACTACTTAATTTACTGTGCTCCATCCTTAGCTGCGTTTATTTTATTAAAAGATATCTGTTTATATATATATATATATATATATATATATCAAAGTACACACATTCAAGTCAACTCACATCAGAGTGTTAAAACGGAACTGTTAGCTAGTGTTTGAAAGTATATCTATTAAATGGATTAGTTTATGTGCATTTTTGAGGTAAAAAAAAATATTTTAGACGCTTAAAAATAAAAAGTGCAGAATAACAAAAACACCTAATGATTTAATAGACAATACGCCTGAACAAACTGATAATAAACTGTGTTTATGACTATTTAATCATTGCATTTTTCTAAATATAAATAATTCTGAAAATAAACTTTAAGTTATGTCAATTTATTTCATTAAAATATTAATATGGGAAGTAACTCAAATGCTTATTAACTTAATATATCATGCGCAAAATTATTTTTAAAAATGAAACTTAAATTATTCCTTTTTTAATGTGTTGTGTATTTATTTCGTTGTTTTCCTCGTAAAAAAAAATGTTATTCTGTGTTTAGTTTCTCCTTATGTGTGTTGTCCAGACCACGTCAGGCCTTACGCATGTGTCAACTATGTTAGTAAAATACACTAAACAGAAATCACAGATAAGGTTTGGCTTGCCAAGACATGCTTTAAAGGCAGTAGAGCTTTTATAGAAGAGGATGTTATTGGCAACCAAAACAACAGACTAGCTCAGGGGTCGGCAACCTTTTGGGACCAAAGAGCCAAAAGTTACAATTTACCACATTTCACAGTTTTTAAAGAGCAACAAACATTTTCATTTCAATATTATGATATTTTATATATATATATATATATATATATATATATATATATATATATATATATATATATATATATATATACATTTAAAATAAATAGCTTAAAATATGAAATAATATTTATTCATCTAAAAACATACACATTTTTCGCTCAAAACATATTAAAGTAGTTTAGCAAGCTCTGTTCGAAATTAGAAACTTTACATTGTTATTAGACCTAAATCTTTAATTACCGAGTATTGCAGACTAATATTTTTATGAGTTTTAAAAATAAATTAAAATAATTATTAATATTTGTGCATGGAGCTGAAGAGCCGCATCTTGACATCAAAAGAGCCGCATGCGGCTCGCGAGCCGCAGGTTGCCGACCCCTGGACTAGCTAAGTAGAAAACTGTGTATAGTATGCAGCCTCTCACCAACTGAATGTCTTTTTATAGCTACGGAACAGTACACACATCTTGTGATACTTTGAGATCAAATAAATGTATAAGAAAAGGTTGCTCAAGGAATTGTATGTATGTATTCAATAATTCACACATTAGAATGAATCTACGAAATTTTTTAAAATAATAAGTAATGAATAGCTGTGGGATAGTTTATTTTGGGTAGCTAAAATCTCAATCAACACTAAACACATGTTTTCATAGAGAGGCCTCGTTGGAGAATTAACACGAAGATAGTTCTACAGAAGAATATTGCTAATACCAATGTCTTGGTCTAAATATTAAAATTTTGTATTGATTATTAACGTATTTTCGGTTGATCTTTTTTTTTTCTCTTTAAATTCCAAACCAATAATCTAAAGATGGCCGCTATTTTAATATCACGGTAAATGTAATTTTTTAGTCTAGCTAATTTTGTTAAGTAACAAAGTTTTTGGTGTAGGGACTGTTTTGTTTTATGTACATTTTTTCATTCCCATTTTTCTGAATGAACTAAATTATGCAAATGCATATTTTAAAAAAAAAATATGTTGCTTGTATTGTATGTTGTGTCTGCAGTGTAGCTATTGTAAAGCTAACATAAGCAAGGCATATGGACCCAAGGTACATAGAGGACCTTTTCTCTCTTTAAAAAAAAATACTTTTACATTGGAATTTTAATATTTATTTAATTTTGATAATTTAAAATAGAAAATGGAAATTAACTTTCTTTTCTGCCAATGAACATATTATTTTTAAAATCCCAAAAAATTACATAAAAATGAAATCAAAACACGTATTTTACGGGATACTACATAAAAATACAAAATAAATTTACTATCAGTGCGTAAACAAATGCAAAATGTGAATATTATTTAAATTATTGAAAATATCTCCCTCATAATTATGTAGTAGTCCAGGGGTCGGCAACCTTTTGAGACAGAAGAGCCAAAAGTTACAATTTACAAAATTTCCCAGTTTTTAAAGAGCCACTATCATTTTAATTTCAATATTATGATTTTTGATTAGGTATATATATATATATATATATATATATATATATATATATATATATATATATATATATGCATAGACATATATATATATCCGATCGCCATGAAAATCTAGGAAGTTGTTGGGAATACTCCTGAGGAGGTATCTGTAAAAAAAAAACAAATTCGCAGGGGTGGCGCCCCGGCAAGGAGTGATTCGGTTTGTAAAATTAAAAGTCGATTGCTGATTGACACAGTTCATCCGGTCGCCATGAAAGTTGAAGAGTTGATTAGAACACTCCAGGTGAGGTTTAAAAAAATGTTTTTTTTTTAATATCGCAAGTGCGGCGCCCTGTGAGGGTGCGGTATATAAAAAATAAAAGCCTGGTGCGGTTCGACACCGTTCATCCGAGTGTCATGAAATTTCGGAGAGTAAATGAGAATACTCCCGAGAAGATTTCTGCGAAAAAAAATCTAATGGGCAGCGCCCCGAGGGTGCGATTTTCGTCAATACACGAGTTCCAGAGTAGGTATGTTAGCACTTGGCATCCTGTAATCTGGCGTCATACGTAGCGGGTAAGGGGTACTACTATATTCAGCGGCAAAACTGCAACAGTCGCAGACGCCGGACCCTCGTCGATTGCGCGACCCGAAGAGCCCCAGGCTCACCTGCGAGCATTATGGCGCCTACGTTAGTTTTCAATACAATAGGTTGCTATAGTCGCTCACTAAATTGAATCAGGCGTATCCTCTAACGTCTCTGCAGGGTGCAATTTGGCGCCCAGGGCTATCCCGCGAGCACTACGCGCCTACGTTAGTTTTAAGGAGCATCCTACAATATTGATAATGCGGCACACGACTTTCGGCGATTAAACTGAGCTAGAGGCTGTACGTGGCGACCCTGCGATTTTGTAATCGGGTCCACACGAGCGCCACTCCGTCCCCGACACTTAGGCGGTGAGGGATTAACGGTGATATTACGGTGAGTGATTAACTTTCACGCTGGGCCGTAGTGTAGGTAATGCCGTGCACCGGTAAATATGATCCAAACACAGGCTTTGTTTACATTTAAATAACTCAGTTTTAGAAAACAAGGAAGTACTTTGAAAAATGGAGTACCTAAATATTCTAATTGAATAGCGAGTGTTTATTGTTTATATTTATTATTATATCGTTTATTACCGAGTGTTGCAGACTAATATTTTTATGAGTTTTAAAAATAAAATAAAATAAAAATTACTAGTTGTGCTTGGAGCTGAAGAGCCGCACCTTGACATCAAAAGAGCCGCATGCGGCTCGCGAGCCGCAGGTTGCCGACCCCTGTAGTAGTAGATATCTTGACTTCACACTCCGAAGGGGCCCACTGATAATTTTTGCATAAGGTCCCGAAAATCATAGCTAGGCCACTGTGCTATGTTTACATGCATGGTATGTTATTTTAACGTTTTATTATTTGCTACTTCAGTGAAACTTATTTGGGCGCTATACCTGTAAGTAAGTGATAATACAGATGAGTTTATTTTAATGCATTTTAGTGTCTATTCGGGCTTTTATCGCATTTGGCCAAGTGTCCATTCAGGAAATCGGCCTTCGGGCAAACGGCATCCGTGGAAGTGTCTTTCGGGAAAAAAATACGGCTCCCGTTTAATTCCATCGGGTGTTGGATGTAATTGTCACCTTTATAAATATATTTTTAGTTCCTAGTTTAGGTCTAGTCTATTTAGACGGTGTTGTGGGCAGGCTCGTTGAATGGATGCCAGTTTTTAAGGTGTGCCTTTAGCAATGTATTTGTTGTAAAGAAAGAGTCTGGACATCACAATGTCAACACTATGTTATTTGCGTGTTTTGTTGCAAAATGTTCCAGCATCTTCCAGCTTTATCTAAAGTATAATATGATTAAAACATCCAGTAGTGATGTGTGAGCAAAAACTATAACGATATCAATCTGATTGTATGATTACTTATGAAGAATGGTTTGCCTTAATTCTCTTTTTAATCTTGGAATGGGAAGCAATTAACATAAACATTGAGAGAAAAATAAAATATAACAGTATACATAGTTGGTTATTCAACATTAAAACGTCAAAGCTGGGCAATAAATTCAACTCATTATTAGTTCTAGCTAAAAGTTTGAATCAAGTTTTAACATAATGGTGTTGATTTGCTTATAATAATATAATACATATTAGATGCACAATAAGAATATATTATCGTCTCAAGTGGGTAGAATATAATTAAAATCACCAGTCGAATCTTCAGCCATTTCCAACTTTGGTTCAAATTTACGCTGTGAGGCTATTATCTACCAACCCTCACCCCCCCCCCCTTTCTTTTTATTGTAATGTACTAAATTTAGAAGGGAAATAAACGAGTAAATCTTAAAGCAGGATATCATAGTTGTTTCCTTTATTCTAGTTTCTCAATTCTTTGATACACCAAATTTAGTGAACTAATTTTAATATTCACATTCCGTTTGAAACCACACAAATGTCATCTGTCAAGTATGAAAACGACAAGAAGGTGACCTACTTACAAGGTCAGTTAAATATCAGAAATAAGTTTTACTATTGTGGATCTCTATCCGAGCTCAAAAGCCAATGATAAACACTGCAATACTAAAGTTAACAGTGAGGCAATACAAACTGATGCGTTTAATTATATGTGTTATAAAAAAACTGAAGCTGTTAATTGCATATGTGTTATTAAAAAAGGTGTGTTAATTGTTTACGGCCTAGTTGAAATGGTGTCGCTTGTCCAGAGTTTTAAACCTGTATCCATAGCAATTATAATCGTATTCTTAAACAAATATTTTTGTTTTAATCACGTACTGTGTTGCATGTATTGACTAAATCTTCATAGATCTTGTCTCTTGGCTTACTACAGCAGGAGCACTTTCAAATTTTTGTTCAACAGAATCAAACGCAAAATGCACGAGACGTTAGATAAAAAGGTGTACATATGCCATATTTAATATTATTTATGTCATTTTTATAACACATTTTTTTTTTTTAATTTAACGGAACTCGCTAATTCGTTGAAAATAGCGGGACTACTGTTGCTCTAGTTTGGTGTTACAATAAACACTTGTAAGATACAACCTCCCTTTCTCTTCAATTAAGTGTTAAACTTTCCAACATCGGCTCGTGATGACTAATATAATAATAATTTCAATAAAAAGTATTTAACTGAAACCGTAGTCTCTCATATGGAAACAGCATTCAACGGTTAGAAAGTCTCTAAAAATGTATATGTTAATAAATATGGTCTAAGCTGTATATTTAATGATAAGAATAATAGTTACCTACCCACCCCTACATGGTTTTAGTGAGCTGTGTTCACTCTAAATGTTTACAAGCAGAGCCAACGATTTTAAACGTAGGGGGGGGGAGGGGGGGAGGGAAGGAAGGGGGGGTTATGGTCCTTAACGAGCTACTTATAGTGTTTTAAAGAAATATTTTCAGTGTCAGCGTTGGTACTGTCGAATTCACAAATTATGAATTATTGAAAATTAGAAACAACTAAATAGCGGCGTATGTTATGTCGCGGGCCGGCTCGTATATATATAATTCTCTTCTGGGATCAGTTAGAAAACAAGCTGCAAGCGCCTCTTTGCAGTCCCCTCTCTTTCTCTCTATCACTATCACTACCACCCCCACCCCACCCCCACATTGTCTGGTGAGCTGTGGTCACGCTGTTTACATTTTACAATCATAGAGACGGGTTTAGTGACGGCTATTAGGGGCAGATAATTTAGTTTGAAACGATTTTAAACTTAGAGTAGGTAACTAAGAGGAGGCTGCTTTCACGTGGTGGGTGGGGGGGGGGGGTGTGTTTTTAAGCAAATATTTTCAGTGGCAGCATTAGTACTGTCGAATTCACAAATTATAAATTACTGAAAAGTAGAAAAAAAAAAACTAAATAGCGGCGTATGATACCCAGCGTGTCGGCTCGTATACTTTAATACAGATGATGATACTTAACACGACCCCAGTCACAGCCACTTCCTACCACAGCCACGTCCACATCCACACTACAACTAACTGCTTCACACACTAGCACACGCTCTCACACCCGTCACCTGACACACCTCACGTGAACACATCTCGCTCCATGTAAACACACTCAACCAAGGGATACAACTATACACACACACACACCCACACACACACACACGCATGGGACATGTAAGGGTGAGAGAAGCGAAGACATTGTTTATGTAAACCGATGTCTGACGGCAAAAACTAAGTTTGTTAAGGAGAGCAAACTAACCTATTATGAAATGCTAATATTTAACAATGGTAACAACTATCTGCTTCATTTTATTTTGTGTCTAAAAGGCAAGTTCTCTCATTGTCTTCAATATAGAGTATCATCAGCTTTTAACATAATTTTCGTTGTAAATTGTGTTTTTGTAGCGACACGTATAGACAATAGATGGGTACTATTATTGCATGCATTGCTAATATTAACCTACAATAGTTATCTGCCGTGATAGAAACTAAAACAATCAAGGGGCACAAACCAGTAATAATGAGCGAATATTGCGATACACAAATAAACCGGGAGTGATCTCCCCTAAACTTTCTCGAATATTCTTATATAACTTGGAATATAGACATGATTTTTGATTACTTAAACTTTTAAAAATAGAATAGAATCTCATTGAAAAAAGAATTGCGCACCAAGAGAACTATAACAGTGAAATATTGGTAGATTGTATCTTGGGAGTGTGTGTGTATTGCATCAGGGAGACAGTGGCTGTGCGCATGCGCGAAAGGAACAAGTAAAAAAAGGAGGCAAGAATATGGCGTAGCTTGAGTGAACATGCTGCCTGTGTGAGAACAAAATAAATATGAAAAACTGCAAAGAAGGCTTGTCTTTTGATTTTGGTATATGTAATATAAAAGGTAGGATAAAGGCCTGTGACAAGTTTATATCGTGAACCCAGTCACACAAAAGGCCTGTGACATTTTGGTGTCAGAAGTGGTCGGTGCTCTACACCGTACAAGAAAGAATTAAATCTAGATTTAGTAGTGTAACTGAATAACTGTTCTTGCATCATTACGATGGAGTTCGAGTTCTATGCCAAATACATTGCGGTGGCTGATTTGTTAGGATACACTGGGGCAGAGAAGGCAAATTGGGTAGAAAAGAAGGTAGCTGATGAGAAAGAAAAAGTTAAAAGTAAAAGGGAGGCTGAGAAGGCTAAAGTTAAAAGAAAAATGGAGATTGAGAAGGAAATAGCTAAACTGAAGGCTGAGACAAAAAAACTTAAAATGGAGGCTGAGAAGGCTAAAGTTAAACGGGAGGCTGAGAAAGAAAAAGTTAAAAGGGAGGCTGATAGGGAACTAGATCTAGCAGAAGTTACAATGGAGGCCGAAGACAAAGACAAACAGAGACAACATGAGTTAGAGTTAGAAAAAAGTAAAAGTAACCAATCTCAAGTACTATTCACAAACAGAGAGACTAAACATGAGTCAACAGGTTTTTCTCCTTTTGAACTGATATATGAGGTAAAGCCAAGAGGCCCATTAACTTTATTGAAACACAAATTATTAAATAAACAGGAAGAGGAATTTGATCCTCATGAACTAGTAAACCAGACTAGAGAGAGAATATCGTATGGTGTCCAGACAGCCCAAGAGAATGCACAGTTAGCCAGTGAAAGACACAGAAATATAGAAAACAAACATAGATATTTAAGAACTTTTTAAAGAAAAGATTTAGTTTTTGTCAAACTGCCATACAAAGAAAACATAAAAGCATTTCAAGGACCTTTTGAAGTAATCAAGAAACTATCTGATGTCAATTATGAAATAAACATAAAGGGAAATAACACTCCTATACACATAGACAGAATGAAGAAATTATATGTAGAGCCAGAGAAACTGATAGAAGAGGAACATATGGCCTGTACTATAATAAGTGAAAGCTGTAATACACAAGAAATTAAGACTTATCATATCCCAGTGAAGGAGAAAAACATAATGGACAAAATAATAAATGAATACAAGGATGTGATTACAACAGAAATGTGTTTTACTGAAACAATTCAACACAAAATAGAATTGACTGATTATAGTGCTATGAAAGGGAAACATTACCAAGCACCAGTTGCTTATAGAGAAGCTGTTGAAGCAGAACTGGATTTTCTATTTGAGTCGGGGCAAATAGAAAGAACAGAATCAGCATACTCATCACCCATGGTGATAGTAAGAAAAAAGAACAACAAAATAAGGATATGTTGTGACTATCGAGAGTTGAATAAAAGGACTAAGATAGAAGCTGAACCCATGAATGATCCTAAGGACATTTTGGAAACTATTAGTAAATCCTCAATTTTCACCACTTGTGATTTGAACAGAGGCTTCTGGCAAATAGGACTGGAAAAGGAGTCAAGACGATACACTGCCTTTACATCAAGCAAAGGTCTATGTCAATGGAAGGTGATGCCATTCGGACTTGTGAACAGTACCGCCACGTTCCAAAAAGTCATGAATAAAATGACAGAGGCAATGAAAAACCTGGTCTTCTTTGTTGATGATATATGCATACATAATAACACATGGACAGAACACATAGAAACACTAAAAGAACTACTGGAGAGACTTAGAAAACATGGGGTTACCATATCACTAGAGAAACTGCATGTGGGAGTGTATACAGTAGAATTCCTAGGATTTAAGGTTGGAAATAAAGAAATTAGACCTACTGAAGGAAATAAGGACAAAATATTAAATATCAAAACCCCTACTACAAATAAAGAAGTGAAAGCATTGTTGGGACTATGCAATTTTTATAATATTTTTGTGGATAAATATGCTGAACTTACTACTCCTTTAAGAGAATATTGCTATCCAAAGACAAATTTAAACTAGTGTGGACACAGGAATGTGAAAGTGCCTTGAATAAAATAAAGGCTGAATTCATGAGTGACAAGGTACTAATGTCACCAGATTTTAGTACGCATTTCACTATTTTTACTGATGCATCAAATGTAGCGTTAGGAGCCTGCTTAATGCAAGAAAAGGGCAATAAACTATACCCAGTACAATACCTCAGCAGGGCATTATCACCAACAGAACAAAGATATGCAGTGATTGAGAAAGAGTGCCTAGCAATTGTATGGGCATTGAGTAAATTACAGAAGTATTTATTGGGAAGACACTTTACTCTCAGAATAGATCACAAGCCATTGATCACAATCAATAAGAAAATGATAATGAATAGCAAAATAAATAGATGGGCACTGATTTTACTAGATTTCAAGTTTGAGATAAAAACAGTAAAGGGACAGCACAATACACTAGCTGATTTTTTATCAAGACAGATTGAAGATGAAAAAACAAACATGGAACTGACTAAAGAAAATAATGACCTGAGACATATCTGCCAATCCTTTAAAAATGTGAGCAAGATAGGAATAAGTCATAAAATGACTTGTATAAATATGTTTTACCACTCTTTTAATTTAGTAATGAAAATGAACATACATTTTGTTGAATTTTTATGATTTGTATGTATACTGTATATCTTGTTAAGTAATGAACATGATTATGGCAGTATGACCTGACAGATGTGGTAATTTACATATATTATGATGAGGAATATACCTCAGCCAGTGAAGTAGGGAAATCAAGGTTATGATTTGCCCATGGGAGCTATTGCATAGGAGCTATCGCACCGGGTGACACCCGACCTCGCTACGCCACTGCATCCAAGTGCAATGAAACTTTAGAGAGTAAATGAAAATACTTCCGAGAAGATTTCTGCGAAAAAAAAAACAATTCTTATGGGTATTGCCCGTAAGGGTGCAATTTTCGTCAATACGCGGTTTGGCGCCCACAGTTCCAGAACATGTATGTTAGTACTTGTCATCTTTTAATCGGGCGCCCTGCATAGCGGGTGAGGTGTACTAATATATTCAGCGGCAAAATTGCAACAGGCGCAGCCGCTCGCGCCTCGTCGATTGCGCGACCCGAAGAGCACCGGGCTCACCACCTGCAAGCACTATGACACCTACGTTGGTTTAAAAAAAAAGGCGCTTTACTCTAAAGACACAATGGGCAACAATAATCATTGACTTAATCGAATCAGGTGCGTACTCAGGCGCGCCGGCATGGAGCGAGTTGGCGCCCCGGGCTTACCCGTGAGCACCATAGCGGCAACGTTCATTTACGATAATCGAATTTACTAAATCGAATGATGCGCGTCCTCCGGCGTCTCTTCAGAGTGCGGTAGTAGAATCGGGTTCACGAGAGCGCCATTTTCCGTCCCCGACACTTAGGTGGTGAGTTATTAACGCACACTAAAGGCACGCCCGAGTTGGGTTGTAGTGTAGGTAAACCCGTGCCCCGATAAATATGATCCAAGCACAGACATTGTTTGCATTTAAATAACTCAGTCTTGCTACTAGCGAGCCGCAAATTGCTACTCATGGCCTACATCAGGGGTCGGCAACCTGCGGCTCGCGAGCCGCATGCGGCTCTTTTGGTGTCCAGTTGCGGCTCTTCAGCTCCATGCACAAATATTAATACTTACTTTATTTTATTTCAAAAACTCATTAAAATATTAGTCTGCAACACTCGGTAATAAACGATATAACAATAGATATAAACAATAAACAGTCACTATTACAATATTTAGTTATTCCCTATCTCAGCGTACTTCCTATTACATTATCCATTCCAAATTGAAACATTTAACTTCATAGTGCATATCACAAAGAGACTAAACCAGCTAAGTGTAAAACTGAAAGGAAAACTCAGCCTATGTCTTGCTTGAAGAAGTGGTTTTTTTCAACAAAAAAAATACTTTTTTTTGTTGAATACATGGTGAGCGGTAAATTACTGAACTACGAAAAATCTGAAAAAAAATGTTATGAAACCAATGCTATTATTCAATCACTTCAGCATTAATGTAAACAAAATGAAGGGTGTTTTCACTGAGAGATTTGAGCTATTCAAAACAAATGCAAGTACTCTGACTTACATAGTAGATCCACTCAACACAAATTCAAATGACATTATCTCAATCTCATATATTCAAATCTATTTATTTTAAATTATATATATATATATATATATATATATATATATATATATATATATATAGTATGATATTTGTTTACGATTATTTATATATACTAAACAAATATACGATTGACATAAAAATGTTAGCGGCTCTTTAAAAACCGGGTAATGCTGTAAATTGTAACTTTTGGCTCTTTCGTCTCAAAAGGTTGCCGACCCCTGGCCTACATAATTTTATATATTTAAGTACACTATTATTGATTAAATAATTACGATAGAGGAAGTAGCATCATCATCACTGAATTTATTTGAAAGATTTCAAAAGTCTTTAAATACATTACATAGTAACGCTATTAGTTTCTACTTGAACTAGAATCGCATTATAATAGTTTACGATATAAGATATACATTTTTGACGATATGATTGTAAGGGAGATATTACTTTTCTAAAATTGTGCTTAAAATGTTAAGGCTTTTTGTAAATATTCCGTTTTATCAAATATGTATTACTTTTATTTACTGCATTGTAAATTATTTCCCTTAGTCAAAGTATAACTTAAAATGGTAAGTGACTAAGATATATACAAATATTTATGGATACACCCTATTTAAAACCGTTTTATGAAACATTTTCGTTAAAAAAAATTAAATTAAATTAAAAACAATATAACGCTTGATATAAGAAAGACAGTTACAATGTTTGAGTTTACTGCCATTTTTAAAACAGCAATGTATATTTTAATACTTTTTTTCGTTAAGTGTAGTGCTAATTATTACGTTTATAATTTTTTTGACAAAAAATATGAGCTATTTATATATGAGAGCGATTTCATAAAGATGAGTAACACGTAGATGTGTATTGAATCAATGATCATAGACCTACACATCTGGTTAATGTTGGTTAATCTGCTTGTAGCATGCATTGTTTCTATATGTTTAAAGTTTGTCTTCTTTGTTCTTGCCTTTATGTAAGGATTAGGATGGTGTGCCCCTTTCAACAACGATAAAGATCGAAGACACACATACAATCAGAACAATGGACATACACCACCTACACAGTGTGTGAAACCAAATTCGAAAGCAGCCAACTAATTAGACATCATGCCAAGCTTCACACGAACATCTCAATCTACGAATGTCGGTACAGTGAAACTGTCGCTGTAAATCACATGTATGAGGAGGGGGTAAAAGTAGAACTTAGCATATCGGCTAACGTTATTTCAGCTAATGAAAGCAATGATTAGAATATAATTAGAACTCACACATCCAGTGTATAGAAGATACATGCAGTATGTCATAAACTTAACCTCGGAAAACATGATTTTTCTAAATATTATTCCGATATTAAATAGTGCTAAATATGGTGTTTAAAGATTATATTGTTGACAATATATCTAGAAATGTACATCGAATTCACACAAAAAAAACCGGACATAATGCATTTGTCCTCAATACACTTGGCATGCTGAGTATAAGTTTACTACCCCATACACAGTATATAGCAAAAAATAAGATAATTCTATCATTATAAAACACGTAAAATACGTTTCAATTATGTCAATTGCAATGTATACAGAACATACCACAAACAAGAAGCATAGCACTTTGCAATTTAAGCCAAAAAAATAACACAATTTGAAACAAAATGTAACAAAATCGCTTGGTACCAGAAGTTCTCAGACACATAATTCATTATGTCCAAAAGTGCTTAATTACGTGCTAACCTTGTTTTAGTAATTAGTTATAGTCATTGTTCGATTTAAAAGCTAGACATAATTAAGGGAGATAAAAGTGTTGTTTGTTTTTCAATACTAAAGTTTTTAGTATGGCACACGTATGCAATTATAATAAAATATAAGAGATCATTAAAACAAGCGCGTGTTAGTGAAACAGAAGCCACATACAGTGAGTAAGAAACCAATTACTTAACAGGTTAATAGGCCAAGTACATAACATAATATAAAACTGCTAAACCAAACAGAAGCAAATAGGTACCATCTTCTTTGTCATATTTGTTTTTTTAATTATAATCAAGACTATGTATAATCCTAAACAACATACGCTTATAAAAGATAATGTATTTAAAACTTATTTTTTGTTTGGTTTTGAGTCGATGAAAACATACATCGGTATGAAGGTTCAAATAAAAACAATGTCAAATTTCTAATAATGCTTCTCTTTGAAGACGTGTGTTTAGAGTTGGACTAAGATTTTAGCAACTGAAAATAGACTATCCCTTACGGGTCATTTGAGGTCAGGTTAAAATAGGGTAGAATAGTCTGGAACTTAGGGGAGAGTGCGTGTGTGAGTTGAGTTCACCCTACTGTGTAGTAACCCCGGAGTGTTTATGTATTGTAACCCCAAGGTCGAATGCGGGTATAAAAGAGCGAGTGAACGATTGTGGGAGGGGGGGGGGAGGGGGGGGGGAGGGGGGGGGGAGGGGGGGGGGGGTCAGCAGCACGATAGCTGGTAGCGGTTAGGACGAGGGCTGCTCTGTTATGTGTAAAGAATTGAGACCGAATAAAAGTATTGAAGTAAACACGAATCGTCTCTTGAGTTGAGACTAACCAGAACGTAACACTATCCCATATCTAATTATTATTTACGATTCAAACACATATTATAGATCAGTAGCGTAGCGAGGGGGGGGGGTGGGGGGACATATGTCCTTGACTAGATGGTTTAGTTAGGATTTTAACGGACTAACAGTTAAGAGAAAATCTTTAAAAGTATTAGTCGACCTTAGGGGGCACCAAAATGGGTTGGAAAAATAGATTGAAAGGTTGAGGGAGTGTGCAAATCGAAAGTTTGAGGGGAAGGGTACAAATAGAAAAGTTTGTCCCCGGGCGCCGGGAAGGGTCGCTACGCCTCTGTTATAGATACATAATCATGTGTTCATTATTGTATATTATTAATATTAAGCTCATTTAGACACATGGATTTCGTATAGTTTATTTGATCTCTAAGTAACATCGCGTGCAGTAATTTAGTTGGTGAATGTTGAAAGGTTGCATACTATACACAATTCTATATTTAGTTAGTAGTTTCTGATTTCTGCACATACATTGCTATTTCCTTTAGTGCATGTTCTGCCAAGCCAAACCTTAACAGTATTGTCCGTTTAATGTATTTTACTGATATAGTGGACACACGCGTGAGGCCTGACGGGGTCTGACAACACACAGAAGGAGAAATTAAACAGAGAATAAAAAGTAAAGAACGAAATAAGGACAAAAAAAAAAAAAAATCGGTGAATAATTCAGGTTGTTTTTTTTTTAAATAAAATGCGAATGATAAAATTAGTTAATTGGCATGTTGTCAGTGCAAGAGTTATTTCCAATAGAGTTACTAAAATTAAGTTTATTGAACTAACTCAAATTTTATTTTCCCTTTTTGTTTAATTTAGCAAATATAAAATATTTAATATTTAAAAAAAAAAGTTAATCTTTATCATGTAAGATTTTATTGTGCAAATAAAAATTGTTGTGTCTGTTAGTCTGCAATTTTATAAGTCGGAATGCTTAATATTATTCTAAGCAGTAAGTATAAATTATAAAACCAATATCTTTAACAAATTTTTATTTTAACACCATCCTGCAGTTGCAATAGATCGCACGCATATCAATATACCTTTTATTGAAATACAATTTAGACACATATTATTGCATAATGTATTTTATCTCAGTAACAAGCAAAGTGTGCCCTACTCCAGGGGTCGGCAACCTTTTGAAGCGGAAGAGCCAAAAGTTACAATTTTCAAAATTTCCCTGGTTTTAAAGAGCCACTAACAAGTTTTTTATTTCAAATATTTTATTTTTTATTAAGGTTATTAGTATTTGTTCAAGGAGCTGGAGAGCCGCATTTTGACATCAAAAGAGCCGCATGCGGCTCGCGAGCCGCAGGTTGCCGACCCCTGCCCTACTCTGAAGTTATACAATCCAACACAGTCATTTGGTGAATGCTGAAAGGTTGCATGCTACACACTTCTATATTTAGATAGTCAGCAGTTTGTGTTTCATCCAGTACTTTACAACTTCCTTTATCGCATGTTCTGTCTAGCCAAACCTTATCAGGACTGTATTTTACTGACATAGTTGACACATGCGTGAGGGCTGACGGGGTCTGACAACACACATAAGAAGAAATTAAAGGCACAATAAAAATACTTAGCAGGAAAACAATGAATAATTACAAAACCATTAAACAAAGGAATTTTGCGAACGGTATATTCATTCATAAAGTCATTAAGCATATAATCATACCCTTTGTGTGTGCACTGCTTCTCATGTGTACATTATAATACACGCGATTCAAAAGTATCTACATTTAGCAAAATTCTATGATTAAATAGTTACAAAGTTGATTTTTTTTTTGCTCTATTATTAAGTTCGTTAACTAATTATGTGTTATTGCTATTCTTTCTATATGTATGGGTGGTTAATAATATTGTTTGTGTCCCTAGTATATGTTACGTCCCTTACATGTCCCCCGCTTGTGTGTGTGTGTGTGTGTGCGTGTTGTGTGCTGGAACGACCTGTACCCTCCCTTTGTTGTGTAGTTGTATCCCTTGGGTGAGTGTGTTTACATGGAGCGAGAGGTGTTCACGTGAGGTGTGTCAGGTGACGGGTGTCAGAGCGTGTGCCAGTGTGTGAAGCAGTTAGTGGTAATGTGGCTGTGGACGTGGAACGTGGTGTTGAGTATTGTTATTTGTGTTTTAGACCCATTTGATCTTTTATTATTTTATTGCTATATATATATATATATATATTTATATATATATATATATATATATTAAATCTCTTATGATTATTATAGGGAGTTAGTGTTAGCTACTGTTGTATACGTTGTATTTGTGTGTTGCTATAGATATACCCCTAGAACACAACAGCATCATGCAACCGGCATTTTCCGGGCTTAGGAAATACATTACATTTCCAATTTACATGTCACTATGCACATATCCTCGCCAATTATAGTCATATCTACTTGAAGAAACTCACAACATGCATTTAAAAAAAAACAAAAAAAAAACTAATCACTATTGCGTGTTATTTGTATTTTTTTTTTTATATGTCCGATATGTTACGTGTATTGACTACATCTTGATAAATCTTGTCCCTGGGCTTACTACATCAGCAGCACTTTCACCTTTTAGTTGGATGCGGCCCGCGATGTCCTCTCATCCGGCCCGCGGAGATGTTTTTGTCCACAGAAAAAAAAACGTTTGTTGGTGATGGCTGAGGAACTTGCCCAGAAAAATCAAAGACATGCCTGAAACAACCTGGCCCCCGAACTGAAATTTGATAGTTAATGCGGCCCTTGGACTCAAAAGTTTGGAAACCCCTGTTTTAGTTGAACAGAACCAAACGCAAAATGCACGAGACGTTAGATAAACAGGTGTACATATGCCGTATTTAAATAAGGAAGTAAAGACATGTACGGATACTGTGCGGTGATTGGGGTGGGTGGCATGGGGACTGGACGATTAAAGAATAGAGGAGGGTTGAGATCAGACTACAGGGACAGTGATGCGTGACCTGCTTGGTTCGGTGTTATGCTTTGTAAGATGTGTGTTACTTTTGTTGGATGCGAGTTAGGGGAGGGGAGACAAACGTGAAGAAGTCCGTAAGATTCACTGAGATTTTTTTTTTTAAATTTCCCCAAACTTTTATAGATGTGTTGAGCAGGGGCGGAACTACAGTGCCGCCAGATCCCGCATTGCGGGGGGGGGGGGGGGGGGGGGGCACGCCATTTAGGGGCCCAGAGCCGACCATAATAATTTTTTTTATAGTTAAAAAAAAGTAATTTTTTTTCACATTTTGACTTGATGGTTGTTTTGTAAAAAAATTGCCGTAACTGCGATTGGATTATTTTTATTCTATAGACACCACCCCACGCTCTTGTATATTCTTTTTCCCTTTGTTTTTAAACCACTGTGAAAGCCGAGTGTTTCTCATTCGATTAAACGTATCAAAGATAAGCAAATGTTCAAACCACTTTCATGACTTATTTCCCTTTTTTTAAAATAGTTAAATAGGGGTGATCATAAGCTCCTTTAAATAGATTTGTACTAAACAAATTAAAAAGCAATTACTTCTCTTAATTATTATTTTTTAAATAAAGTAATTACTAAAGAATAACATTGTATATAAAAGAAATTTAAATAAATCAATAATATTTTATAAATTATAATATAAATACTAAAAAAAATAAAAATAAACATAACACGAGACACCATTACTTATACAAAGCTTTCATGTTTTATATTATTTTGACCAACTTGTTGCTAAGGAGACTTTTATCGGAAATTAATTAAAACTGATTTTCACAAAACACACTAATGCACTTGATCGCTTCTCGGCCTTTTGTCCAAGATCGTTATACTATTTCAACATCCTACTATGACATCACCTCGCATGTCATACGCAGATATAACCAACATCACCAAAGGGGTTGCGCCCTCGGATGTTCCCCCTGGGTCGAGAGACTTGGGGAGGAGCCACCCGGACTACGGTTCGGGTGGCTTAATGAAATCCAGGGCCCAACCCTTTTAAGCTACAAGTTCAACCACTCTAACGATCGAGCTACCCGAGGAAGACAGTCCAGACTTGTTTCCCGGCCAACCGAATACAATCATGCAGGTTGAAATCCAGACAAATGGGCACCCAAACCTTAGAGGGCATATCATCAGGAAACTGATTAGCCCTCACCAAATTCTACTAATGAATTACGGGCGCAGCGATACTTGGTACTTTTCGTCTGACAATTTCAACGTAGCAACAATGGACAAAACGAGTAAACAACATGGTCCCTATACTCTGCACTTTACGATTAATCATAAAGATAAAGTCAATGGAACCCTCAGATGGGTCCCGCCAAATTTAGAAAACGACGCCCTACTAAAAGCGCTAAGAATCATCAGCAAAAAAGAGCCAACAGTGAACAACATTCCTTTCACAAACAACCGCAGTTTCACCATATTCTCAGACACACCGAGCATCATACCACACTACATCAAATTCAACTACAAAAACAGACCAGTCAACATACTCGTGGCCATACCGGGTAGACGTCAAGCTTGTCAATCATGCGACTCAACTCAACACTGGACAAGCCAATGCCTCCTATCCTCACAAACAGCAGAACCAGAAGCACTTAGAGTCACATCCCCTTCTCAGCAGCCAACAGCGTCCCAAAATTACTTGAACCAACAAGCCGAACCAGCCGCAAAACCCAACGACCAACCAGCAGCACAGGATACAGCAACACCTGTACCACAACCCTCGACACCAAGCAACCCACAAGATCCTCCAACAATGAAGCCAACAGACCTAACCTCAGAAATGGAAACCAGCTCGTCAATGAAAAGAAAAAACCAAACTAGCCCCACTGAACTAGGAAAAACAGCTAAAGAAACAAAAAAACACACAAAGCTAACCAAAAACCCCCTCACATGCAACTACTGCACTAACTCGCACCAAACACTCGAGGAAGTAATGTGTCACGAAGCTACAGAACACCGGAAATTCAAGCAATGCCTCCACTGCAACGATGAAATAATCCACGAGTCTATTTCTAAACACCTCCTAGAAGAGCATGCAAAATCCATCGTCCAATGTATGTTCTGTGATGTAAACCTCCCAACAAATAGTATCTATCACCACATGGAAGCGCATCACTCAGACATTATGACTAAGAAACAAAAAGAATGCGTAAGCAGGAAAAAAATAAAGTTTTCTGAAGATTTCAACAAATAGACATCATGACATTGTTACACTAGTTTTGTTAAACGTTTTGTATTAGTCACAACTGAACTGATATTTTATGCATTATTGTCATACTATGTATTACATTATGTTTTAAAACATGCAACCTATCCATACAATGGAAGGAATTATATTAAACGAAAAAAAAAAAAAAAAAAAAAATTCATTTAGATCTATATATATATATATAGATGTTTAAAAAGGAAGAATGTTTGAATTGATGTGTATCATTGTAATGAACATCTTTCCGGCTACTCATAAAATGTACTGAACAATCCATTGAATCATCATTTAATTACACATTTGAGTTTTCAGTGTTTTTTTAAAATCGTAATTAGACGTTTTGTATAAGATCTATGTGCAAGTAAACCCTCTTAAATGAATAAAAGTAGGCTACATATAAGAAAGAAGTATTAAAATATAATTGTATCAGTCAGTATCAGTTCTCACAAGCCCACGGTGAAAACTGTAATACTAATGTGAACATGCAAGGCAAACAGACGCTGCAAAGTACACGTTAGAAGCTTTTCTTTTCTTTTTTCAAAACTCTAGCGGCATTGAGTTGCTTTTGGTAACAAAAAAGTATGTCCGCAGTCTATCGGAGGGAAGTAGTGTATGGTAGCAGCATTATACTATTGTAATATTATTATTTTTTGAGCAGTAATAATGAACTTATAGAAGTGATATATTATATTAGCAGTATTATGCTGTGACTGCTCTACTGTAACAATAAATAGGAGTTGTAATATATTATTAGATCAGTAGTAGACTTGAGGCGTAGTAAAAGACAATGTGTCTAAAAATAAATGTGTATAGTTGTTTGTATTGAAAATATGCACCTGTTTGAATAAACAAAACAAAAGCAACTTTCAATACAATTGAAATCAATTTAAACAATGTTCTAAATGATATTTTTTTTCAATAATAATCATTGTGTATATTATAATTACAAAACGGAAACACAATCTATGTTTTCTTATTTCTGGACTGTAAAATTAAAGTTGATTTCCTCCATCAAATTATGGTTCAACATGTTATGCTCCTTATGACCAGATGACTTTGACTTCAGCCTGGATTTGTTTCCATAGACTGTATCCATTAAAGTGAAATATACAATGTAGCGAAGTTCATTTTTGGGTTTTCTCCCCTAGATAGGATGCTGTCCCAGCTTAAGATCTAATTGGACTAGGGGTCGTCCATAAATGACGTCACACTTGTAGGGGGAGGGGGGTCCATAATTGTGTGACTGCTTGCGATGAGGGGGTGGGTGACCATATGGTGTGACGTCACTTTTTACATTTTAAAAAAAGCAATGCTAGAAAACGAGTTTTAGCCGTTATTACGCGTTTTAGGAAACGGTTTTTTATAAAGTGTAATAGGAATTGATCAAAATACTCTATGTTGACAGAGTTCTGACAAAATTTTGGAAAAATATCGATGTTTTAAGAAAATGCTGAACAACAATTTTGAGGGGGGGGGGGGGGTATTAGGCTAAGGTGTGACGTCATTTTAGGGTGGGGGGGTCTGACCTTTTGTGACGACGTGTGACGGAGGGGAGGGGGGAGGTAAAATTGTCAAAAAAGAGTGACGTCATTTATGGATGACCCCCTAGTGGAACGAACTGTGACCTTTGAAGTAAGAAATCACGCGAGCTCCTGCCCTACAAGGGCTCATCAATTATCTTACAATACTAGCTACTTATTGTGTATTACAATACTAGCTACTTATTGTGTATTACAATACTAGTTGCGTATTGTCTATATAAAACGTCAGTTTACGGTGCATTCGTCATATACGATGGGGTAGCAAGATAGAGTTAGAGGTGTTAATTTAATTGTATATAAATCACTACGTGAGGCACCAAATCATTAAGCTAAAAAAAATGCCCCCCCCCCCCCCCCCCCCCACCCATATTAAAATAAAACAACCACTCCACTACAAAAAAAAATAGACCTTCGCAATTGTAAACAACCAATGGTAAACGACTAATCGTAAACGCATTAAAAATATTTCCTCTGCTGCAGCTGTGCTTTTCTGATTAAAATATCAAATGAAAGAGGAAATGAGATAGTGTTCACTAATCAACGTGATATAAAACGAAACTATCTATTTGATTTTGTTTTCTAAACTAGCTCGATTGGTTACCTATAGGATTATAATAGCTTTTAACATTTTCTGTGGTATAATCAGAGCAACCCCATGGGTCCTGAACAAGATGTAAGTTTCTTTGGATGTGAACATACTGAAGCTGCCAGTCCCCATGTTCTGAAGTTTTTCCTGGCGCACTTTGCAAAAAAAAAAAAAAAAAAAAAAAAAACAATGATTGTAGATAACTTGGCATTTTAAAGAGATTATCTGTTTCTCAGTACTATTTCTTAGACTGCAGCGAAAATGTTTTTAAAGTGATTAATTTTATACATAAGGTACATTTTGGTAATGTGATTATTTCACTGTAACTAACCATATAGTCAGCAGATTTTTTTTTTAAGTTAGTAACTGATTATTAATAATTAAATGAAGTTCATGAATATTTTATACTATGTGATAAATGATTAAGGTATCTGACCTTGTGACAAGGTAACATGACTTAACAGGAAGTTTGGCCTTGAACAAATAAACAAAAAGAAAGGCTCTCACAAATAAACACATTTTTCCTTTCAAAAAAAAACAAAAAAACAAAAAACAAAAAGACTTTTTCACCAGTGAGAACCAACATCCCTCGTAAAAATATAATAAATATGCGATTACTTTAAATATAAGCAAATACTTTCTCTAAATATATTAAAGCACTACTATTTATATCACTATAAATAAAAGCGTGGACCGCTTGTTTAAATACTTATTATTATAGCTACCCACGCTTTTATGAAAAATTTACAAACAAAATTCATAAAAAACGTTTTAATAACAAGCTTTTATGTAATAATGCACTAAAAAGTAGAAAATAAATTATAGATTACTATTTAAATTACTATAAAGAAAAGCGTGGGTCACTTTAGTACTTGAGTACCTATTGGCTACCTTTATTAATATTTGAGAAGAGACCCACGCTTTTCTTTAAAGTAATTTAAATAGTAGTCTATAATTTATTTTCTACTTTTTAGTGCATTATTACATAAAAGCTTGTTATTAAAACGTTTTTTATGAATTTTTTTTTCAGTACTTTACATGTTTTATTTACAACAGAGTTACACAACTAAAAACCATTGCGCGCCTACTGAACGTGATGGCGCAGCTATTGAACGTGATGACGCGTGTGGTGTGGTTGGATAGACATGCCTACTAATTCGGTCCAAATTTTAATTAATTCATAAAAAAAATTAATTAGGCATCCAATTAAGTCAAATTTAGTTTCAGATTGCATTGTCTTCATGTCTTGATCCACGTGCCAACTGTGAATCGTATCGGTCAAGTAGAGCTGTCCGAATTTTCTCTCCGGCGTTTCGATCTAGGCAGATAGACAGACAGACATAGGAAGTAAGTTAAATAAAAGCTTGTAAAATAGTAGCGCATTAATATATTTAAAGAAAGTATTTTTTTTATAAATAGTCTTAATTGTAACTTAACACAAAAATGACAACAGAACATGATAACAATTTGATTCTAGGTCGTTTAGCATTTTTATATTATAATATGTACTTGGCCTATTACCCTGTCAAGTAATTGATATTTTTATTTTCACGGTTGGATTTTTGAATATTGTCCGAATCCAGTGTTAGGTCAATCTGCAAGCGACCTTTTCATGATGGTGGTGTATTTCTAATTGTTTAAAAGATTATCGTATATTTGGTAGCTATGTTCACATTACCCGCATTCGTAGATTGTGATGTCTGTTCTACTAACACGCGCTTGTTTTAATGATATCTTTTTTTTTTTTTTTTATAGTTGCATACGTGTGTCATACTAAAAACTTTAGTACTGAAAAATAAGCTTCACTTTTTTTCCTTCTAATTTAATAATAGCTTTTAGACTATAACGAATTAGTAAAACAAGGTTAACACGTAATTTATCACTTAAGGAAAGATGCGGTTCGGAACTTTCTAGTATCAAGCATTTTTTAAAACGGTTGTTACATATTGTTTCCACATATTTATTTTAAATGCATGGTAATATGCTTCTCACTAGCCATATCTTCTGTATTCCTCGGAGTTAACATAATTTTTTTTTTTTTTTTTTTTTTTTTTTTTTTTACATTTAGAACAAATTTTAATGCAGTTATACTCCACTTTAGATGATTCCAATCTTATTGGCAACATCTAAGGCATCATAATCTGGAGCCAAATGTACATAGGCTTTCTTTTCACAATCAGGCCTAATTAATGGGTAGCTTAAGGGTTTTTGGACGACGGAAATGTACAGACGTCCTTATTTTGCATTATCTTGTGTCATGTTTACCGCGAACAACTGCCTTCTTTGCTTTAAGTGCTTTTTCTTTAGCTTTCACTACTCCTGCATCAACTTTGGGAGGTGGTGCAGTCTTTTTTCTCCTCTTTTTTAACTTCCTTAGCCTTAGGTGCTGGAGCTGCAGCTGGTTTGGCTGTTGGTTTTTTCGTCATGGGTGCCATGTTGAAATTTAGTAAAAGGCTTGATCTTGTGAAATAATTTTTAATTTTTTTTTCCTCTTTTTTTTTGGCCTCAGACATGTAATTTACAGCGTCAGTTGTGTGTTCGCTTTAGTATTGCAGTTTTCATCATCGGCTTCTCAGGACTGATACAGATTTACAATAGTAATATTTCTGTGAAATAATTTTTAAAAACTTTAATACACCTTTCCCGACGTCCAGATAGCAATAATGAAATCAAAATGTTTGTTTGTCTTTAAATTTTTAATTAACATTGCTATTAGTTTTATATATTAAAAAATAGTTATGGTACAATAGTTAATGGTACATAATATAGATAATTTGCAACTATTTGTAATAAGGGACCGTTTGTGTTCTACTATTTCAAAATATAAAACCCAAACCTTTTATAAGTATGGAGCAGTTGAATTTCTTAGCATTTAATATTTGTGCGTTACTAAATTTAATAGTTGTGTCCCTCACCTACAATAACAGAAGAGATGGAAAGATGCAATTATTGTAGACGTTGGTTTAGTTTAACTAGCACATTTTAAATAAAATTAATATTTTTATTTTAGTCATTGTCTGCATTTGATTGTTGCTGTTTTTTTTAACAAATGCTGTGTAGAAAATAAATATTGGAAAAAAAAGTTTGAAGAGTCGTTTAATGTTTTGCTAAGTTTAACAAGTTATTTCATCTAATACTATTATAACAGGCAATAAAAGTAAATTAAAACAAACGTTGTAAAAATCATTTACACAAAATTAAATTAAAACAAAGAAAATCCCCCTAATGCGTGATGCTATTTTACCGTGAGATAATCTGCCGTGATGTATTTCGTCTGAGATTATGTGTCTTTAGATCATGTGTGTGCATATTAAAAGGCAACAACAAAAGAATACATGATTGTGTCCATGTTTGCACATTTATTTTAGTTACAGTACTCTACTATTCAAACATATTAGAGTGAATGTTTTTTATTGTATTGTGTGTACATGTAAAAGGGACTTGGTTTAAACTGGGTTTAATACATTAAAACTTCAAAGTTGTGGGATTAATTCAACTCATTATTAGTTCTAGCTAAATGTTTGAAATAAAGTTTTAACATAAAGTTTTGGATTTATTTTTTTTATAATATATATTACATGCACAATAAAAACTATCTGTTCACAAGTGGGTAGGATATATTAAAACTTACCAGTCGATCTGCAAACTTTGGTTCAAATTTACGCAGTAATTTATTTCTATTATCAACCACACTCCCCAGCCCCCCCCCCCCCTCCTTTCCTTTTATTGTATTGCACTAAATATATAAGGGAAATAAACGAGTAAATCTTAAAGCAAAATATATCAGACAAAATATCTCACGGACAATTGATATCACGACAGTTGATCTTAGGACAAATGATCTCAGGACAAAGGATCTCAGACAACATATATCAGACAAAATATCTCACGGACAATTGATATCACGACAGTTGATCTTAGGACAAATGATCTCAGGACAAAGGATCTCAGACAAAATATATCAGACAAAATATCTCACAGCTAAATTTTAATAATGTATTGAGTGATTTTTATCTATAGCAGTCATCTCACAATTTAAAAACTGAAATAAAAAACAAATAATGAAAATTAAATTAAACAGTGATAGTGTTGATAATCCTAAATTAAAACGTCAAAGCTGGGCGATAAATTCAACTTATTATTAGTTCTAGCTAAATTCTTGAAATATGGTTTTAACGTAACGTTATTGATTTGCTTACTTATAATACATATTAAATGCAATATAACACTATAGGGTCTCAAGTGGGTAAAATATAATACAAACTACCAGACGAATCTCCAGTCATTTCCAACTTTGGTTCAAATGTGCGCATTAATTCTATTATCTGCCCCCCCCCTTTATTTTTATTGTAATGTATTATATTTCTAAGGGAAATAAACGAGATACTCTTAATTAAAATAAAGCTAACAGTGAGACAATCCAATATGACATTGTGTTTACTATGGTACTTCTTTACAATTTGTCGTTGTCACGTGTTTTAAACTTGTAACCATGGCAACTATGTCTGCCGAAATGAAGAAAACAAAATTAAGTTTGCTTAGAGAGGTGCTTGAAGTTTTAACACAATAAACGTGTATTACAATAGAAAACCAAAGCGTATGGTCACTTCATTTCGTGTACACTAATGTATCTATTGGTGCCTGCCTCGGCTATTATAGTAATAGCAACTTGAATATACTGTCTTGAAGGTTTTACCTTAACTAGCCGTCACGGCCAGGCCATACACTCGACTTTATGAAAAAAAAAACTCTATCAAAGAACCGTGACTTGTGTATTTAATAAACAGCTAGCACCCAGCATCGGCTATTATAGTAATAGCCACTTGAATAAATATTATTTAATTTTAAGGTAATCGTCGCTAATTCAGTGTTTAATAAAGTATCTACTGTTGCCTTAGTTTAGTGTTATATTAATAACAATTGTAAGATACAACCTATAAGGTTTATACAAGAGCTTTCATTTCAGAATCAGTCACTCTTTATCGAACAGTGACAAACTTCCCACACTTGTCTGAGTGTTGAAAAGATTATGTTTTAGTTTCTGAAGGTATTGGGGGGGGGGGGGGGGTAAGGGAAGAATGTCTGATTCTATCGACTGCCGGTAATGGGGACATGTTTTTAGCCTCAGGCATGTAGTTTACAGCGTCAGTTTGTTCAATTAAGTATTACACTTTTCTGCATCGGCTCGTGAGGAACACAACTGCTGTGCAGAATAATTCTTTTTGATATGTATTTTCTTTTATTAAAAAAAAATATTATTAACCAGAAGGAGAACGTCAGCTCAAATACTTTATACACTGTGAATCAATATATCGTTCGCAAAATTCCTTTGTAAAATGGTTTTGTAATTATTTCATTGTTTCCCTGCTTTTTTTTTTTAATTCTGTCTTTATTTTCTTCTTATGTGTGTTGTCAGACCCTGTCAGGCCTCACGAATGTGTCAACTATGTCGGTAACATACACGTAACGGACAGTCTTGATAAGGTTATGCTTGGCAGAACATACGCTAAAGGAAGTTGTAAATTTTATGAAGGAAACACAAACTGCTGACTAACTAAATATAGAACTGTGTATAGTATGCAACCTTTCACCTTTCACCAACTACATTTGGCGGATTGTATAACTACAGATTAGTGCACACATTGTTACTTAGAGATCAAATAAATCTTACTAAAAAAAAGGTTTCTACATGATATTAGTATTATTAAGTATTCAATACTATACACATCTATGAAATGTGTATTAATCATAAATGATTATTAGCTATGGGGTTATTTATTTTGAGTTGATAAAATCTTAGCCAAACACAAACATAACTTCATAGATACGCATTGTTAGAGTATTGTCAAGATAATATGAATATGTATATTTTTTATGTATATTTTTAACATGAACACACTCTATTCTAAATGAACAATACCTGGTTGATATATTTCAAAGAATGTATATTGCTATTACCAACTCACTCCTTTCTAAATGAACGATAATGGTTGAGTTCATGTCGGCGGTCATCGATACAAAGTTGATCGTTGTAAAACGTAGCCCAAGGTACCGTGTGTAGTATTTCATTTTGCTAGGCTGTAATACAGACATGTAATTCACGGATTTAGTTTGTCTCGCTACCTTGTCTACTGAATGGTGTTATTATCACAATTCAGTATGTACCATTTTTTAACCTTTCTTATTTTTTTTTTTTTTTTATTTTTTTTTTTTTTTTTTTTTTTTTTTTACTTTTATTTGCAATTAAAACAAGTACATCAACATCAAATTTTCTAACATAATTTTGAACTCCAAATGAAAACGAAAGGTTCTGCAAATGTACATAATGAATATTTACATGATGTCATGTATTTGATTATAAAAAAAATTTGCAAAGGATGACAGTAAAAGGGGTGAAGGTCAAATGAAAGTGTCAGAAGTCTGGGTGGGGAGAGGAAAGGAAATTTTTCAGAGAGGGTCAATGGGACAGTGAAGCATTTTCTATGTAGGGAAACAACTTAAGTTGACTAGTTGAAAGGGGGTTGTAGTGGTCGCATTGAGTTTTCAAAAGGTTGCAGTGTGAAAGATGAGGGGAAAGAGACAAGATTTAGAACTTTAAATAAGTTCTGGATATTGATGTTGCGGTGGGTGGTGGGGTCGTTGGAACAGTTAAAGGGATTGTGGGTTTATCATGTCTGGGGGTAAAGTGGATAGAGGGGGAGAGAGGAGGGGGTCGATTTTTTTTTATTTTTATTTTTATTAATTCAATTGTTTTAAACCTTTAAATCAGTAATAATAATATATTTGATATATTTTACATAGCATCAAAGACATGAACAATGAACATCAATTGCATATATAATAACCTAAGGGAAAAAATAAAATGGCATAAGAACTAGATTAAAATAAGGTGTGCAAACTAGGTTTCTCTTGACTGCTTAGTTTAGTGTGCTGCGGAGTCAAAAGTTCACACTGTAGCCACCCATGGAAAGAAATAGAAACGACTGTGGGAGAAGGGTCTCTGTCAGGGGTCGGCAACCTGCGGCTCGCGAGCCGCATGCGGCTCTTTTGATGTCAAATTGCGGCTCTTTAGCTCCATGCACAAATATTAAAAATTATTTTATTTTATTTTTAAAACTCATAAAAGTATTAGTCTGCAACACTCGGTAATGAACGATATAATAATAAATATAACCAATAAACACTATATTCTATTAGAATATTTAGATACTCCCTATTTCAACGTACTTACTTGTTTTCTTTTTTCCCCCTTGTTAATCCCTAGCTCGGATTATCATCGAATGTCGTATTGTAGGGTTCTCCTTAAAAAACTAAGGTAGGCGCTTTGTACTCGCGGGATAGCCCTGGGCACCCTGCAGAGACTTAGGGCGCGCCGGATTCGATTTAGTGTGCAACTATAGCAACCCATTGTATTCATAGCCTATCGCGCTGTTTAAAATCAGTGTTACTTCCAGACTTTTTTCTCCGGGGGGGGGGGGGGCACTTGAAATTTTCGGGAGGGGGGGCGGTAGACTTTCTTCGGGGTGCGGACACTGTTAAAAGTTTATATGTTCTATATAAATTATTTAAATTTCATTTCGTTCGGGGGGGGGGGGGGGGGGAGGGGGGTGGTAGAAATTTGCCTGGAAGAAACTCTGGTCGAACCGCATCCCACTATTTTTTTACAGTATGTAGAGAAAAATTGCACCCTCCGAAATTATGATTTTTTTGCACTAACTTCTACTGGAGTGTTTTAATCAACTCCTTTAAGTTTCATGATGATCGGATGAAGGGTGTCAATCCGCAATCGACTTCTATTTTTTATATACCGTATATAGAGGAGAAGTAAACCGCGCCATGCCTGGGCGCCACTCCTGCGAATTTGAAAAACTTTTTTTCGAAGAAACCTCCCCAGGAGAATTCGCAACAACTTCCCAAAGTTTCATGGCGATCGGATGAATGGAGGAGTAATGCGTAAAAGAAAAACAGACACACAAACACACATACATAGCTTAATATATATATATATATATATATATATATATATATATATATATATATATATATATATATATATATATATATATATATATATATATATATATATATATATATATATATAAATAAATAAAAATGTTGGTGGCTCTTTAAAAACTTGGAATTTGTGTAAATTGTTACTTTTGGCTCTTCCGTCTCAAAAGGTTGCCGACCCCTGGTCTCTGTAATCACGTAATGATCTATCATGCCTCATTTAACGTGAATCCAAAAAATAGCAGTAATGTCAAGCAAACATTTTAAAAACGAAGTGTTCAAGTGTCTTGTAATATATCATTTAATTACGCTAGCAGTTTTCTCAGTCAAGTTGTGACTCTTGTTAAATCTAATATCAAATGCTTTCCAAATATAATTAAATCAATGTTTTAAGTTTTTTCCCTTGCCTACAAATTAAAGACTAATGGGAAATAACTTAAACTAAAATAATGTAAATAATTTTATTTTTGAACAAAGTATGTTTACATCATAATAACATGGTAATTCTACATAACAATTACAGACATTCAGATACATACATCATAGTGAGGTCAGCAATATGCCCAGCCGCCTTTACTTTCCCTAACGTAAGTTAGGTACCCATCCGAGTTGGGTGGATTCAGGAACTGTCTACTGACTTAAACACCGATTCGAACTCGAGACATACGGGTTGTTAATCTAGCTCTCTACCTCGTTACACTTGGGTGTGGTGGGGTTATGGATGTATGCGTTATATATAATGACTACTTCTATTACTAACATTCCAACTATAAACATGTGATACGGACGGTAACACTCTTATTTCCGACGACCCAAATAATTCCAACAAGTCCCATCATCGAAATACAACTTGAACTTTAATTAGCAATCACTAATACTAGGTCTACACCAAGAAACATGCATGCCCTTTCTCTGCAATGGCTAAATCACCAACTGTCTTCACTTCTTGGTGGTTGATTGGAGGAATGGTGTGTACTGTGGGTTCTATTTCATTGAACTGTACAAGATCATTGGACTTTCCTTATTTAGGTCATAAGTCTGTCTCTCTCTGTTTCATAAACATCAACGGCCTGAGCCTCCTGTCCATGTAAGCATATATGCCTACACGTAGTAGATTCTGATGACTGGTTTTCATATTGTTTCCATTTCACTGTTCTTTTGTTTCTATACATGTTTGTTAAAGTGTGTGTGTGTTCTTTTAGGTTGGAATTTAATCTTCTTTTGTTATTTCAAATAGATTTTAAAATTTAAGTCACAACCTTACCATATAAGCAAGTCCAAAATCAACATACTAAATGTAACATGATTATGTATATTGCCAGATGACATTTATGATATTATTTTTTAAGCTTTGGCCTGATAAACTTAAGTATTTTAATGGTTATGCTTTTATTGAGTAAAACTACTTAGTTCAATATTTTAAGCTGATGCTAATGGTGTGGCACAAGTCATTTTAGCACCAATGTACGGGGTATTTTGAGAATGTAATAATTAGTACTTAAATACTGTCCAAGCAGAAAATATTACTTTCATTAAAAGACTAATTGTTGGGTGAATGTAATCAATGTGTCTGAATGCATATAGGTTTGAAAAAAAAATCTGCTCATGAAATTATAGACACCAAGAAAGAAGAAGCAAGTATATACACATCAAGAGGCCAGTGAGTAAAAAACTTGCACACAAGGTTCACGAGCTTAAATTTTTTTCTACGGTAAACAAAACAAGTTCAGTCAACTAACAGTTTCTAACATTGAGAGAGTAGTTCAGGTGAAATGATAGTGCTGCAATCGTCTTCGTATGTATTTTTGGCTTGTTTGAGCAAAGTGTAACAATTGTACATAAACACAATTCGTAAAGAGTTTACTGGTTATTTTCACCAACTACAAGAAACATGACAATAAGAAAACGGACGAGTAGGTCCACTGTTGACACCACACCACATTGCTTCATACACTGCTTCGTTCACACACTTGTTTTCACGCTAGCACACCACTTTCAAGGGGAGGCCACTCTCACACACACACTCTCTCCGTACGTACACATTTTCGTTATAGACATCTACGTTTTCTATTAGATCCATACATAAGTAAACCTGCTTAAATGAATGACAGTAAACTGCATTTCAAATATAGGTATTGATGTTTTAAGCAGAGGCTTAGCGACCCTTCCCGTCGCCCGGGGACAAACTTTCAAATTGGCGCCCCCCTCGAGAGCAAACTTTAGATTTGCACCCCCCTCAAACTTTCGATTTGCACCCCCCCCCCCCCTTCAAACTTTCGATTTGCATCCCCCCCCCCCCAAAAAAAAAAACTATTTATAATGCGAAATGCAGCTAAAATGACATTTTAATTTGTTTTTACAACCCATTTTGGCGCCCCCTACGGTCGGCGCCCGGGGACATATGTACCCCCGGCCCCCACCCCATCGCTACGCCTCTGGTTTTAGGTCTGTATCAGTCCTCACAAGCCGACGATGAAAACTGTAATACAAAAGCGGCAGAAAATTACATGTCTGGGGCCAAAAAATTATATATATATATATATATATATATATATATATATATATATATATATATATATATATATATATATATATATATATATATATGTATATATATATATATATATATATATATATATATATATATATGTATATATATATATATATATATATATATATATATATATATATATATATATATATATATATATATATATATATATATATATATAATATTTTTTAAATAAAAAACAGCTTTTATTTTACTTTGTTAGTATTATCTTTTAACTTAGTTTACATATACAATTATTGTGTTATTAATATTATAAGTAGTATATTAGGTCACTTTTGGGTCGCAGGCGCAGGCGCTGGGTGAGCAGGAGCAGGAGCAGGAGCAGGAGCAGGAGCAAAGGATATATAGGAAAATACTCCCCCATCCTGGGACAATGACATATAGTAAAATACTCACCCACCAGGCGCAGCCTGCCGCAGCCTGGGACAATGAGATATAGTAAAATACTCCCTGGGGGAGCAGGAGGTACACCGACATATAGCAAAATACTCACCCATCTGGGTGAGGGTGGGTGAGCAGGTGGCGCAGCCTGGGATAACGAGATATAGGAAAATACTCACCCACCTGGGTGAAGGTGGGTGAGGGTGGGTGAGCAGCCTGGGACAATGAGATATAGTAAAATACTCACCCACCCTAGGGTGGGTGAGCAGGTGGGGGAGTAGGTCAGTAGGTCACCACCGGTGACTTTGTGACGTAATTAGTAACATTATGACGTAATCATTGACCTAATCAATAAAAATTATTGATTTGTACTTTAGAGTGATTAGATTGAATGATATGTATGCTAATGTCATATGATATTTAGTTTTTACGTCATTATTTTGGTGAACTTTAAATGTAGACATTTTAAACGGTGTGTCATTTGACACGACGTTGTTGTTTTTTAAAACTTGAAGTTTATAATCTTAAGCAAATTTTTACTAAGGTGATCAAAAATTAAGATGACAATGTAAGGTATAGAAAAAGAAAATACATTGAGTGGTAAAAATAAAAACTTGTCATTAGACGTAGTGTATTATGTATAAGTAAACTTTCTTAAAAATTAACGAAGTTCAAGTCAAAAAGAAGTTTGATGAAAACTGTAATACTAAAGCGAACATGGGGAGGTAATCTGCTGCAAGACTAAGACATATATTCGTCTTCCTTCTAGGTTCATTGCCTTTTTTGGTTGAGGTTAAACATCGCCATGTTTTCAAATATCGCGATGTACGTCACGTTCTCTCCCCTCTTACCTAGTAATCGCTTCCTCTACCCATTGTTTACAACACGCTTACAAAGAAAAAATATCCCACCCTCTACTTGAGACATAAAATACAAAAGTGTATTGTGCCTTGACGTCACAGGAAACAAAAACGGTAGCGTCTAATGTTGTTAACCCTTGTCTTCCTAAATTATTTTTTAACTTGTTAAAGAAATTGACTGTTTAGTTAAGGAATCTGACGCGAATTTTTTTTTTTTCACAAGGGACGATACTCGTGTGTGTAGACAAGTCTGTTCTAATTTTAGAACAGTTGTCTTTCCTCTCGTTTCTCTATTAGGGAAGCCGTAAGGGGAAGACACGCGACACGTCTTTTAAAATGTAAACAACCGTGCACGGGGTACACTTAAAATAAACCCCGCTGCGAAAATGACAATGGCATGGTGACCCTTTTTGGAAAACACGCTTTCATGTAAATAAAATAAGAGTCGCTTTTGTTGTCGCCATGATAATGTATACCTATAAGTTCTCTCCGCCATTACCGACCTAGTATGAATTTCGCGCGCGCGCGCATGTGTGTGTGTGTGTGTGTGTGTGTGTGTGTGTTTGTGTGTGTGTGTGTGTGTGTATGTATATCTCAAAAAAGCGTATCATGTCAACACCTGGGCAACAAGTCATAGTCAAAAAGGCCTAATTCATTACAGATCTATAGGAAATCCCTCTTTACATGTACTTACGTTAGGGGGAGTAAACTCATTTGAATAAAAAAAAAAAAACGTATTTAAATATATAGAGTTATAGAACCTTAACCCCGCATACCTACGTACCAACGCATCAAGTCGCCCTGTCGCCCATTAAAAAACACGAACCTACCGAGACTTCGTTTCGTCTCAAAACCTGACTTAACGGTGGTTGAAAGAAAATTCCGACCCTTAAATATATTTTTGTTTTCGCTGACCCTCGCTATAAGCGAATAGTTACAACCATTAATCTTTCATACATAGCAAGGGACGGTTCGCAGGACATGTGGAAACAAAATTTTTTAATTTGATCAAAGAATGACCGGGCGTACGATATGTGAACATAGTTCATGTACAGCTGAAGTCTAATGAAAAAAGCCGAGAGCCGTGACTAATTACAGCACCAGCTGTCGCCACACTTAACGCGGAGAGGGACTTAATGGTTTCGATTAATTACCTGTTGTGATCGCTTCAGTGAGTCCGCTATTAAGCAACCACGGGGAGCGCCGGTGAGGCTCACGGGCGGATCGATAAGTACAAGCTGTCGCTAATAAGTAACAGCTGTGGTTAAATGGATGTTATACACAATGACACTTTCTAGTACACGCTAGTGTTAGTCTTTTATTTCAAACGGCGTACAACAAAGAAATTAAAAGCAAACTAATTAAAATGAATTTCAAACAAATAAATTATACAAAGTAATTAAATTAAACAACAAGTAAACAACAATTAAAAATAAAATTTAAAAATAATAATTTAAAAAAATTTTAAAAATTTAAAAAAAAAATTAAAATCAAATTACGTAACTCGTTAATAATAATTAAACTAATTATAAAATTAAATTAAAAATTTAAAAATTTAAAAAATTAAAATCAAATTAATTAAAATGAATTTCAAACAAATAATAAATTAAAATAATTACGTAACTCGTTAATAAAAATAATTAAAAAGTAAAAAAAAAAAAAAAAAAAAAAAAAAAATAATCAAATTACGTAATTCGTTAATAAAAAATTACACAATATAAACAAAGTAATTAAATTAAACAACAAGTAAACAAACAAATTAAACAAAATAAAAATACAATCAAAGTAATTAAATTACGTAACTCGATAATAAAAATTAATTAAAATTTAAAAACTCAAACAAATAATCAAATTACGTAACTCGTTTATAAAAATTAATTAAAATTTTTAAAACTCATTAAAACTAATTAAAAAACACATTAAAATTACGTAACTCGATAATAAAAATTAATTAAAAATTTAAAAACTCATTAAAACTAATTAAAATATACATTAAAATTACGTAACTAGGTCAAAAATTAATTAAAATTTAAAAAACTCATTAAAACTAATTAAAAAACACATTAAAATTACGTAACTAGGTCAATGATTACGTCATAATGTTACTAATTACGTCACAAAGTCACCGGTGGTGACCTACTGACCTACTCCCCCACCTGCTCACCCACCCTAGGGTGGGTGAGTATTTTACTATATCTCATTGTCCCAGGCTGCTCACCCACCCTCACCCACCTTCACCCAGGTGGGTGAGTATTTTCCTATATCTCGTTATCCCAGGCTGCGCCACCTGCTCACCCACCCTCACCCAGATGGGTGAGTATTTTGCTATATGTCGGTGTACCTCCTGCTCCCCCAGGGAGTATTTTACTATATCTCATTGTCCCAGGCTGCGGCAGGCTGCGCCTGGTGGGTGAGTATTTTACTATATGTCATTGTCCCAGGATGGGGGAGTATTTTCCTATATATCCTTTGCTCCTGCTCCTGCTCCTGCTCCTGCTCCTGCTCACCCAGCGCCTGCGCCTGCGACCCAAAAGTGACCTAATATACTACTATTATATACACATTTAAAGACTGGCTATCAATAAAAAAATGTTAATTACAATTATTCGAAACCCCACTCCTCGCTTAGTATCGAATGTTATTCTTCTCTCTTTTCTATTCGTCAATTTATGTCGGCCTAAATATTCCCTTATATAATTCCCATCAAATTCTGACATAAACAAGTAATGTCTACACTCAACACATCGGTAGAAGTGGGAAAAAAAATCAACAACTCAGTGAATCTTCGGGACTTCTTCGTGTTTGTCTCCCCTCCCCTAACTCACATCCAACAAAAGTAACACACATCTTACCAGTGGCGGAACTAGAAAAAAAGGGCCACCCCGCAAAAAAAAATTCTGGCCCCCCATATATATATATATAATATATGTATATGTATATATATATAAATATATATATATATATATATATATATATATATATATATATATATATATATATATATATATATATATATATATATATATATATATATATATATATATATATATATATATATATATACAAACACAGAATATAAACATTGGATAGTCATTTCTGACCTGATCGGGTTTTCAAAAAAACATGTTTTTTTTTTTTTTTTCAATTTAAACAAATTACAACATGTCATGTGTTTGAGTGCATTAGTCTGTTTTGAATTATTTATTTTTTAGATTTAGAACACCTTTTGTTTTTTTTTTTTTATTATATAAATTATATAATTATATACTTATAATACAACATTTTGTATGAGAATACAACTTGTATATCAAAATTAAGCCTTTTTTCGGTAATTCAAAGAATACCTTTCAACTGGACGCAAGTAATTACTGATTGCAATGTGCTGGATATTATTTGTATGCCACATCATGCTTTGTTATGGTTGTGCATCTGTTAAAGTGAACCTCGTCCCCTTGAACCTATGCTCAAATAGTGACAGAGGAATCAGAGTTGTTTGTTTGTGTCCAAACATAGAATTGATTGGTTGGCTAAATCAGGTTTACCGATCAGATGCTGGCCACGTTAAGGCTGGGAACGGAACCCGACATTCGTGAGCTCCACTCTACTCACTCCAGTGTGTGGGTTGTGTGGCTGTCACTCAAGGGTCATTGACCTTTTCTGAAGAATATTCAATATATTTGCTGTAAAATACTGCCTACCCTCTAGTCTTAGCCGGTCAAAAGAATATAAAGCTTGAAAGCTTTGTATGTGTAATGGTTTCTCGTGTTATGTTTATTTTTATGGTTTTTTTTTTGTATTTTTATTATTTGTTTTCAATATATTTCCTTTTTTGTGCTATGTCAATCTTTAGTATGTATTTTTTAAAATAATAATTAAGAGAAGTAATTGCTTTTTTAATTTGTTTAGTACAATATATATTAAAAAGAGCATATGAGCACCCAGATACAACCATTTAAAAAAGGGAAATAAGTCATGGAAGTGTTTTGAACGTTTGCCTATCTTTCACACTAAAGCTCATGCATATACATTTTTAGCGAAATTTCAAAAAAAAGAAAAATTGCGTTTAATAATGCGTCATTTCTGGATGGATGAAAGTCGTATCTCCTCCTCAACGAAGCAATATCGAGTTCCAAAAGCAAATATGTTAAGCAAGTTCCAATGATGATTGTGAGCCAAAAAAAAAATCCGGAATACCTTCCTGGATTTCCCGGAAAAGCCAAAAAAACCTCGAACAAATGCAGTTTTTGCTCCATATCTCGACAACCAGACCACTTAGCGACTTGAAACATTTACCAATCGATTCCTGCCATAATTTAGACCAATATTGCCGAAGAAAGTTTTCAAAAATATCATTTCGTTCTGTCACAAAAAATTAATTAAGAACATTTAAACTGAGCATCGTGTAGGTTTTTAGCGCAAACGCTGAGGTTCGAAAGGATTTTACCATAACGAATGAGCGGAGGTTCGAAAGGATTTTTACGTAGGTCTGTAAATTCTAAAAAAATAATTAAGGAAATTGCGCTTAAATTGTCACTAGACTTTTTATTAACTTGTTTTACGCAACAGCATGTGTTAGCTACTGTATAACATCACTACTGTAGTAGATATGTTTGTTACTTACAAAAGCTTATACCGTTAAGTCAAAAATGCAAGAAAATTTTTTTTTTTTTAACTAAAAAAAATTTATTATGGTCGCTTATGGGCCCCTAAAAGGCGTGCCCCCCCCCCCCCCCCTGCATTGCGGGGTCTGGCGGCACTGTAGTTCCGCCCCTGCATCTTACAAAGCACATAACGAACCATTCAGGACACGCATCACTGCCCTTGTATTCTAATCTCAACTCTCTCTATAATTTAATCGCTCAGTCCCCATGACCCCTACAATTATAGTTATATATTTCCTTATTTATTTCCGTAATACATTGCATTCCCTTATCATTAGTCATCACCCACGGATTCCCTCGCTGTTCATAATGTAAAATAAATTATTCTTTGATGTCGCTTACATCCATATCTTAAATTGTATTTTTGATTTGTAAGACATATTTTTAATTACATACTAGAACACATATACACTTGTTGATTTCATATGTTTTATTAATTTACAAAAGTATTTAACCACAATTATTTGAATTTTTCATTTAAGAACATAATAACTGCAATCCATCTGCTCTATTAAAATGCTGTCCCCGTGGTTAGTATATGTGGAAAATTCAAAATAAATGTTCCAGGTCTTAAATTTTCGGACGGGGTTTCTTAAGCTAAGTGTGACCTGAATATAAACAATATTAGAACTAGTCATCTGCTAAATTCATCTAATTAAATAGACTGAATTATCAGACCGTTGGTGTTGTTTATGTAACAAAGTGGGTTAGATTACATGAGCTGAGCTGAGCTGATCTAAAGTATATTATTTAAAAAATGCATGTATTTAAAGGCTTGTTAGTAATAGTTAATTCCCATGTACATTTATAATAGAGCTAAGGGAAACGACTATAGATTCGATTACTATATGTGTGCAAAATAAGGTATAACATAAATATATAAGACATTCAATGTAAATTGTGAAATTGCAAGTGCAATGTAATCATGAAATATAAAAATGTTTTAACATTATATGTTGTTTGGAGATTAGATTTATCAACAGACACAACTCGAATATGAAAACCGAAAGAATAATTAAATGAAGGATCACATGACATAGGAATTCATCCAATTCATAGCATTTTCCTTCCTTCGGCATAGTGGTTACAAAAATATATTTACTTTTTTTTACTTCAAACACAAATGTGTAAGTACTGAACTGCGATACAACAGCAATCATTAGTAATTGGTAACGACAAAATGTAATGTAAAATTTTAATAACAAGGATGTAGCATACAATAAACGTATGCGTACAATTATGATGCTGACAAGAGTAGCATAACAAAAAAAGCTATTCGCTAGTCATATCTTGATAACTGAGCTTAATTAAACGACCACATCATGAGCAGTGCCGGCGCCAGGTTATTTAGCGCCCTAGGCAAAACGTATTAAAATGCACACTTTCCCACAAACTAATTACTAAAACATATATTAATGAGAGTTCAAACTCAATAATCGGCCAAAGATCATGTACTGTTTTCTGATGTTTTGTAGGAAATATAAAACTCATCTACAATATATAAAATACATTTCAAGAAATGAAAATTATTTCTTTTTAATAAAAAATTGTATGCAAAACTATGTATTTCGTGTATTTAAATGTTTGTGATGTGCAACATAGGATCTACATTATCTACATTATTAATTAAAAAAAACATCACTGTTATTACATTTTTCATTCCTTTTCAATATAGTAATTAAAATGACATACCTCTTGTTTTATTTGTATTGTGGCAGTAATGCATTTTTTTTTTGTGAACATTAAATAGAAGTTATAAAGATCCACAAACGGTGATATGACAGTAGCAGTTCATTGAACTTTAGAGTCAAAATATCTACAACTACTCTGTTATTACAGTTCAAAGATGTTTAATTGGAAACATTAGCTTTACTAAATATCATTTGCCTGAGTGTTGTTATACAAAACGACCAAACGTAACCATAGTTCCACCTCTTTAAAGGCACAATCCAAGTAATGCTACATATAAACAGTAGCCTAAACACACGAACCCATGTAATTATCAATGAAAGACAAACCATCATTATACGCATATACACATACACTGGTTGAGCATTTAATTCATGATATATTCTGCTATATGTATCTGCCCCCTCCCTCCAAAATATCTCATGTCTTTCTCTCCCCCCCCCCCACCCCGAGAACAATATCTGGAAGAAACACTGGTTAAAAAGCGCCCAGTCCTTTTCAAAAGAGAGGGTTTTCACCAATACTTATGTATAGGTCTAATTTGAAGATGGGGCGCAAAATTGATAGTTTTTCCTGGGCACCTAAATAGATCGTTACGCCTTTGTATATAGTTAGTGTAATATAATCAAAGTTATTAATTATTACGTACTTTAAAATAATGGCGATTTCAGATTTTGCACCCGTATGGACAGCGCCCTAGGCGACCGACTAGTTCGCCTTATGGGTAGCGCCGGCCCTGTAGCTAAGGTTAATTAAACAACCACATTATGAGACCACTTTAACAGTCCACACTCGTTTTCGTAATGAATACATCAAAACAGTCAATCATTAATCATCACACAGTAGCTCAAATGACAATAACGAAACAAAAATAATACATAAACATTTTAAAAATAATACCTGTCTCATAGGATATGAAAATGCAATTGCCGTAGACCTAAAGAGGTAAATAGTATCAAATGTTTTGCTTATATGTTTAGCACTACACAGTGTAATTCTATACAACTATTTGAGTTATAAACGTATAGTAGTCGAGATAAATACGATATTCACACGTTCAAGAACTGTTCCATTACATTACTTTTGGCTTAAGTATACGTTTTTCAAAATATAGACATAAAACCAGTATATATCACATACGCTCTACTGTATCTGTCAAATGTGAGATGGTTCAGTTTGCTGTATCTGTAAAGGTTTGGGCCCATGATTTCATTAAGCCATTTAAGCCGTGGCTCAAGTGGCTCCTCTAACTGGCTCTCGCCTTACAGTTAACATGAGAGGGAGCAACTCCACTGTTGATGGTGTAAAGCGGTATTAATAAATGTTGGTATGTATGCACACATTGACAACAATTAAAACTGATGTTTAAACGAAACTCAATTGATCAGCCTTCTTCCAAACAGTAGTGTGCTATCAGTGATTTAATACTTATTAACACAATAAGCACACTCGTATCACATAAACATTTTAAATATTTATATACAAATACATTGATATTTTAACATACGAGTACCCCGACATTCGAGATTTTTCACATACAGGCTATTGATTTAAAAAAAACACATTATGTAATACACAAATCAATACACCTTCATCATATATCACGAAACTTCATTAATCCTTACGCCTAATAATAACCACATGATGTACCATTAAAGCATCAAATAAAGAAATCCTTACAGTAAATACCAACACTCAATACATAATAATCTCATAGCCAATCGATACAATGAAGTAAAACAATGAAAACTAAATCAGAACTATCAACACTTCCATTAAAGTCCTTATCAGAATAAACAATTAGCCGATACAGTAGATGTTTTCCAAAGAGTATTAATATATTTTATTTTTTTATATTTTATTTTTATTTTCTTACTGGTGTCTATTCCAAAAGCCTTAAAAAAATAAAAAATATAAATATAAATCGGACTGCATCCCCAGTCTCGACAACAACATAATCAACAATCTAGTGATGAAGAAACCGACCAACCTAATTGACCAGGTCACAACATCAATTATCTCGAAAAAAAAACATTACAATATATTGGGAATCAGAAAAAAATGCATTAAATCCTAAGCTGAATAACCACAGGCAAACATGGATAGAGATAAAAGACCAATGAAGTGGAAACAATATTAGAAACAGTCATCATAATCTGGTACGTGCATATGCTTACATAGAATGGAGGGTCATGCCGTTGATGTTGTTTATGAAACAGAGAAGTAAAAACACTGTCTTCAAGGCCCTTGGACAATTAAGTAAAAAATAACTGACATTACACACTATTCCTCTAATCAACCACCAACAAGTGAAAAAAGTTGGGGGTTTAGCCATTTGAGAGAAAAGACCTGTTGTATATTTTGTAGTGTAGACCTAGTATTAGTGATTGATAATTAAAGTTCTAGTTGTATTTCGATGATCGGACTAGTTGGTATTATTAGTGTCGTCGGAAATAAGAGTGTTCACGTCCCCGTCACATGTCTATAGTTGGAATGTTAGTAATAGAAGTAGTAATCCTATATAACGCATACATCCCTAACCCCACCACACCCAAGTTTAACGATTTTTTAAAAAAAACCGAAAGAGAAGCTAGCGGTAGAGAGCTAGATTGCCAACCCGTAGGTCTCGAGTTCGAATCGGTGTTCAATTCAGTAGACCGTCCCTGAGTCCAACCAACTCTAATGGTTACCTAACTTACGTTGGGGAAAGTAAATGCGGCTGGGCATATTGCTGACCTCACTGTGATGTGTTTATCGTGATTTATGTAATTGTTATGTAGAATTACCATGTCATTGTGATGTAAACATACATTGTTCAAAAATAAAATTCTTTACATTCTTTTAGTTTAAGTTACTTCCCATTAACTTTTAATAAGATGATAAGGGAAACAACTTAAAATTTGATTTAAAATTATGTGGAAAGTATTTGTTATATAACTCAATATTACATTTAATGTTTGATATGAAAGTAAGAGTTAGATTAAAATTACTATTATAAAAAGTCTGTCAAAAGTATATGTTTCATGAAGATTAGATTTAAAAAATGACACACCTTGAAACAGAAAACTGCTTGCGTAATTAAATGATATATTTCAAGACACATGAACACTTCGATTAAATAGTGTTCCCTGATCTGCACCGATTTTTCCCTGCTTGAATATACTCATTTTTGTATTCGCATTAAAAAATTGTACATACTGAATTGTAAAAAAACAACAGCATTCAGTGGTCAAGTGAAACTTAAACAAATTCCGTAAATTACATGTCTGAGCCTTAGACACGTCTTAGTTATGGTGCTTTAAAACGTACACAGTACACTTGAGTCTGCTATAGGCCTAGTAGAAAATTATGCAGATCAAGGCCAAATTTGACTCTTTTATTAGGGCTTTATTATGCTTTATTATTTCGTTATTACCAAACTAGTGCTCTACCAGCAAGGGTAGCAGTTGGTTGTAGATGAGAGAGGTTGACAAAGTTAAGAGCCTTCAACATCTCCTATGTAACTGAATCAATCTCAAGTATATCAAGTTCCAGGGCTGATATCTCAGGTACATATTTATCTCTTCTCTCTTTCTTATTCTTGAAGTTTAATAGAGGTGTTGCGAACTTTCTGGATCCTCTTGATCAAATGTGTAACAAACCCAGCAATCTTGTTCCTGAGCTTGTTGCTTGGTACAATGGCTATTTCTTCACATAATCTCTTGTTGCTTGGTACAATGGCTATTTCTTCACATACTCTTTTGTTGCTTGGTACAATGGCTATTTCTTCACATACTCTCTTGTTGCTTGGTACAATGGCTATTTCTTCACATACTCTCTTGTTGCTTGGTACAATGGCTATTTCTTCACATACTCTCTTGTTGCTTGGTACAATGGCTATTTCTTCACATACTCTTTTGTTGCTTGGTACAATGGCTATTTCTTCACATACTCTCTTGTTGCTTGGTACAATGGCTATTTCTTCACATACTCTCTTGTTGCTTGGTACAATGGCTATTTCTTCACATACTCTCTTGTTGCTTGGTACAATGGCTATTTCTTCACATACTCTCTTGTTGCTTGGTACAATGGCTATTTCTTCACATACTCTCTTGTTGCTTGGTACAATGGCTATTTCTTCACATACTCTCTTGTTGCTTGGTACAATGGCTATTTCTTCACATACTCTCTTGGTGTAAAAGTCAGCTGCGAGACTGGTGTAATATTTGTCATTAAACACTCTGGCAGCCTTTTTCACTGTTTTGGTCCTCACACGAGCCATTATGTTTCCCTCACATACTGTTACAAAAGAGATGGGAAGAAATCATACAATTTGTGTAGACGGTTTAGTTTAACTAGCCGATTTTATATTACTTTCTTTATATTAGTCATTTGTTAAAATTGCTAGTTGCTTTTTTCAAAAAAATGCAGTGTAGAAAATAATATTTGCCAAAAAAAAAAGGTTGAAAAGTCGTTTAATGTTTTACTAAGTTTAACAAGTTGTTTCACCTAACACTATTACAATAGGTAACAAAAGTAAATCAAAACACTTTGTAAAAATCATTGAAAACAAAATTAAAACAATGAAAATCACCCTAAATACTGATGCTCTTTTACCGTGAGATATTTTTGCTGTGATGTATTTCATCTTAGATTATGTGTCTTGAGTTCATGTGTGTGCTTACGAAAGAATAAAATAAAACAGTGCATGATTGTTTTCCCGATTACACATATATTTTAAAGTACTCTACTATTCAAACATATTATATTGAAACATGTATTGTATTGTGTGTACTCAGTGGCGTAACAAGGTCGGGTGTCACCCGGTGCGGCACTTAATGGTGTCACCCCCAGAGGCGTAGCGACTCTTCCCGGGGACAAACTCTCAAGTTTTCGATTTGCATTCCCCCCTCAAAGTTTCGATTTGCACCCCCCCCCCTCAAGTTTTCGATTTGCATCCCTCCCCTCAAGTTTTTCTCTATATATTTTGCTATTTTTTGCCTTGGTGTCACCCCCCTAATGGTGTCACCCGGTGAGGTCCGCACCCCCCGCCCCCCCCCTCGCTACGCCCCTGTGTGTACTTATAAAGTGGACTGGGTTAATTACAAAATGTTTACGAATACTTAAGTTTTGTCGCCGTTGTTGGTTGTCGTTCGAAATATATTATTTGAATAGCATTGGTGGTTGAATACAAGTGTCGCCGATATAGATGTATTTCTACTACCTAGTTTAGGTCTAGTCATTTTAGACTGCGTTGTGTGCTGGCTCGTTGAATGGATGCAGCTTTTAAGGTGTGCTTTTAGCGATGTATTTGTTGTAAAGAAAGAGTCTGGCGCCTCACAGTGTGAACACTGTGTTATTGAAAATTATAAAATAAAATAAAACATTAAACAGTTATAAGGTATTTTATCCTACATTAAAACGTCAAAGCTGGGCAATTAATTCAACTCATTATTAGTGCTAGCTAAAAGTTTGGCATCAAGTTTTAACATAACGTTATTTATTTGCTTTTGTATAATACATATTAGATGCACAATAACACAGAAATGTGTCATTTTTCATGTAATGTCTATAGTCCAATGGCTTTGCAAAACACATTAATTTTTATTCTTTTTTATGTATCCACAACCGGTCTATTAAACCTAGGTGTATCAAAAAGTTATCAGACCTTTAGATGGTTTTGTTATGTAGAGCATCTATATTATCCTCCTTATTGTGCACTGTTGCCTTAGTGAGTTTAGTCCCTGATGTTGTCTGATGTTTTCATTATTTTACATCCCATAACCCCACCGCCCGACCTTGTGCCTTGCAGGATTGTTATACATTAAATTCCAACACTAGAAAATACTTCTTTGATCACGTTGATGAAACTTACATGGACCTCATCTTTTGTTATACGATCCGTATACAATATTTACAATTACAGTCATGAGACAACTCATTTCTAGGAGTCTAATCCGTCTCTGGAGGTCTGTATTGTGTATCCCTGCTTTACATCTATGTAGGCTTCTGACCATCCAAAAAGTTTCCTAACTAGCACCAATAATATCCGTAGATTGTCCCGTAATTTTGACTTCAATAGCCTATACTACCGGGGGATGACAACAGTACATTCCTAATATAATGTTATTTGTATATGTAGTACAAGCAAGCACTATTATAAATGTTAACATAGAGAGTTGAACAGTATTTCCAACTATTGTTGTCAGAACCCACATACAGATTATTGTCACCTAAGTTGTGATCATGTTTATTAACCATGTCTGATTTCATTCAACCATCACATGGTTGGATGAGTTCACATTCCTGCTAAATTAGCAGTATCAATAGCGTTGATTACTATTGTTAGTTGGTTCTGACACATGAGAAATAAAAACATAAATCGTTCAAACAAAAATTATCATTAACTGTTTTTTTTACAATCATAATTTATATGACACATATATATGTATATTATAATTACATGTATATTAGTACAATTGATTACGTCAATGTCAACAGTGAACAAAAAACGCAAATTACTTCATTATAAATAACAATTTAATATAAACACGTCTGTGTTTCTTTCTAGTTTCTTATACAAATAAAGTTTGGGCAACGATTTACATATCGTCGACAACCTATATAATGGGTTATTTTTGTTTGTCTTTATAGCATACTCGTATGTTCATATCTTTAAGAATGTTAAATACTACACCGAACAGTTATATTATTTATTTAAACGTTTAAAATAAACCATGTATTAAACAAAACAATTAATAAATTAAAAAAAAAAACTTACTTAGTAATTACATATCTGCAGACAGCATGCACTGGTCAGTGTTCAGCAACTGCAGCAAGATGACCTCCCGACACTGTGATATGCAGACATTGTATGACACCTGTGTTTGAAATGGATAAGGACAAAACTGGACAGGAGAAAACGAAATAATCCAGAAATCACATCAAATATTTAGACTCTACAATATTTGTTCTAATTAAGACTGGAAACAAAATGTATTTTACTGATAACGTTGAGGAGACCACAACACTGTTGGCTGAATTAGGTCTAGCAGTGTACACTGAATGTATACATAGTGTTGTTGTTGCAGGCTATTGTGTCGTATCCCTAACTGAAACATTGGTCACGTTATTTTGTATGTTAGGAAAACAAAAATGATGTAGCACTCCAGATATTGGAAGTCATAAAAATGTGATACTGAACCAAGTATAAGATCCATTACTTAAGTATGATTTGGCGTTTTAAAGGGTTCTCAAATTATCTTGTCCCCACATAAATAAATTAAAGTACCACTTCCGTTTTAAGGTTGATATAACTCGGGGGCAAACAATATAGTGTGTATGTGTGTGTGTGTGTGTGTGTGTGTGTCAGAGGCGTATCGAGGGGGGGGGGCATATGTCCCCGGGCGCCGACCTCAGGGGGGCGCCAAATTGAGAGTTTGAGGATGGGGTGCAAATGAAAAGTTCGAGGGGGGTGCTGCAAATCGGAAGTTTGAGGGGGGGGGGTGTGTAAATGAAAAGTTCGAGGGGGGGTGCAAATCGAAAGTTTGTCCCCGGGCGCCGGGAAGGGTCACTACGTCTCTGGTGTGTGTGTGTGTGTGAAATTTGAATGTAGGTACTTTTGTTATCAGTTTTTAGAGACCTAAATTTGAGTACGCTAACAGGAGTATCGCCCCCTAGGCGCTCAGATTATCAGGTTTGGTATTCATTCGACAGCTCCTGCGACACAGCTGATTCTAAGCCGTAAAGGTAACGTCCTATTTTAATTCACAATAAGTAGCTAGTATTATGGGCTAGTATTGTAAGATACACAATAAGTAGCTAGTATTATGGACTTGTATTGTCAGATAATTAATGAGCCCTTGTCGGGCAGGAGCTCGCATGATTTCTTACTTCAAAGGTCCACAGTTCGGTCCAGTAGGGGTCATCCATAAATGACTTCACTCTGTTTTGACAAGTTTTATCTCCCCCCTCCCCTCCGTCACACGTAGTCACAAATGGTCAGACCCCCATCCCCTAAAATGACGTCACAGAAAATGTTTGGCCGGTGATTTCATTAAGCCATTATGGCAGCCATGTGAGATGGTTGTATTTGCTGTATCTAAAAAGGTTTGGGCCCATGATTTCATTAAGCAATTTAAGCTGTGGCTCAAGTGGCTCCTCTAACTGGCTCCCGCCTTACAGTTAACATGAGAGAGAACAACTCTACTGTAGTCAACTCCACGGTATCAATAAATGAAGTTATGTATACACATTTAGAACAACTTAAACTGTTGTTTTGAATAAAACTCAATTGATCATCCTGCGTTCTACCATCATAGATGTGTGCTATTAGTGATTTACTTACTTACTTAATCCTCATCACTCCCTGTGGAGTATAGGGCAACAACAAATCTCCGCCATTCCACCCTGTCCTGGGCGAGCCACTTTAGTTCATGCCAGGTTTTGCCAGTAGCCTGTACTTCTTCTTCCATCTCCCTCCTCCATGTTCCCAGTGGTCTTCCTCTACTTCTCTTTCCGGGTGGGTTCCACTTCAGCGCCATGTTGGGGAGTCTTTTTTTGCTCATGCGTAGGACATGGCCCAGCCATCTCCATCTCCTCGTTCTAACTTCTGAGACAATTTCGTTTAATCCTGTCCTTCGCCATATTTCCTTGTTCGGGACTTTGTCGTCCCACTTTATCCTGAGGATGCGTTGGAGGGATCTTCTTTCAAAGCCTCTGAGTCGGCTGTCTACTTTCTTGTTTAGTTTCCATGACTCTGCAGCATAGAGGAGTACAGAACGTACATTAGACTTATAGATCCTTATTTTAGTTCTCTGCTGCAGTGAGGATGATTTCCAGATCTTAGCGAGTCTGTTGAAAGCTTGTGCTGCCATTGCTATTCTGGTGGCAATTTCTTTCTCCATGCTGCCATTTGCTGATATATAGCTGCCGAGGTACTTAAAGTCTTCGACCTCTTCTAGCTCTGCTCCATTCGCAAAGGTCTTGAGAGCACTTTTGGTTTTTATTTTCATTAGTTTGGTTTTTCCGGAGTTTATCTTTAGCCCAACGCTTTTGGCAATTTGCTCTATTCTTGTGGTTTTCGCTTGGATGTCTTTTTGGGCATGTGAAAGCAAAGCCAAGTCATCAGCAAAGTCACAGTCCTCTAGGTGGTTGGTAAGTTCCCAAACAATTCCTCTTGGCTTATCCTCAGTGGCTCTTCTCATAATCCAGTCTATTACCACCAAAAAGATGACAGGTGAGATGACACAGCCCTGTCTGACTCCTGTTTTTACCTTGAACCATTCACTTTGCTGATTTTCGTGTCGCACACAGCATTGGTTATCATAGTACATGTCCTTAAGTATGTTTATGACTTTTCCTGGAAAGCCATATAGCTCTAGTATCTTCCATAATGATGGATGGTGGATGCTATCAAATGCTTTCTCGAAATCTATGTAGTTGATGTAGAGAGACGAATTCCACTCCAGGGACTGTTCCACTATAGTGCGCAAGACAAATATTTGGTCGTTACATGACCTGTTGGCCCTGAAGCCAGCTTGTTCTTCACGAAGGATCCCATCAATTCCTTTTCTCATTCTTTGTAATAGGACTCTGCAGAAGACTCTTCCTGGTACTGACAGAAGATTAATGCCTCTCCAGTTCTCACAAACATTAAGGTCGCCCTTTTTGGGTAATTTGATAATGATTCCCCGTTTCCATGAATCTGGGACTTTTTCTTCATCCCATACTTTGTTGAAGATCCCTGATAGAGTTTCTGCACCTATTTTTGGGTCTGCCTTTAGCATCTCCGCAGTGATTCTGTCCTCTCCTGGAGCCTTATTGCTTTTTGTTTTTTGGATAGCTTCTATTATTTCTTGTTCTAGGATGGGTCCTCTATACATTTCAAAATGTATGTTCATGTCAGTGAAGTCAGCAGTTTCTTCTGGGTCTGGTCTGTTTAGGGTCTCTTCGAAGTATTCAGCCCATCTTTTCAATTGATGTTTCTCCGTTGTAAGAACTTTCCCGTTTTTGTCCTTGATAGTAGATGATCTATTTGCTATTCCTCCTGTTAGTGATTTAATAGGTATTAAAAATTTTAATATATATATATATATATATATATATATATATATATATATATATATATATATATATATATATATATATATATATATATATATATTCGTAAAAAAATACAATACCCATTTTTAAATCAGTGTATTCAAAATACAGTGGTACTTCAACATATGAGTGCTTCGAAATTCGAGATTGTTCAAATATTTTATAATTGGCTGTAGAGACATTTGAGATACGAGTAACTGAAGTTGTGGAATTAACGATTCGAAGAAAAAAAAAACATGTCAAAAACATTGCAAATGCATTGTGTATCGAACTATTGACAGTTGTACAACTCAATTGTAGAATAAAAATTCTTAAACGAAGGATACAACAAACATTATCGTGCAAAAATATATGTATACATATGTACATTCTGAATTAAAAAGTGGAGATAGTGAGGAAAGCCTGGAGAAAAGTGAAACGACCACCGAAGAGAAAACAGTGACGCAAATTAAGCGAAATTAATAAAACATGATAAAGTAACATTTAGGTTTCATTATGTTCGGTGAAGTATAACGTTAAGCGACCGAACAATTTTAGCATTAACTGTGAGTGAGTGAATGAAGTGAAGCGCCACCGCCTATCTCATCCCCCCCTACACAGGGCCTACACCTCCACCAGCATCTTTTGTGAGCTCAAGTATGTTGATTTTCTAGGTAACTACGCTTTATAAAAACCAGATTATATAATTGCATTATCATTTGATGTTTTATTAAACACCATTTTTTTATTTATAGATACACAATTATTCTTTTTAAAACACTTAACGAAACAATCGTGGTTGCATTTGGAGACACAGCGGATACTTGGCATTTTAATGTATTTCTTCAATGACGAAATCGCTTTGATATACGAGCAGTTTGACGTACGAGCTATGCTACAGAAGGAATTAAAATCGTATTTCAAGGTAACACTATTAAACATAAAAGACATTCTACAACAGCGTTGAACAAATCTAGAATTCTAAAATCTAATATTAGTAGTTTAATTTCTACCAATGTGTTCTTTATAAAAACTAAGGGAGACAACTTTGTTTTAGTCCTTAAAATTGTTTAAGTTTAGCAAATTTCATTTTTTGCATAAAGATAAACATGTTAACAATTTTACATTTTTATTTTTCGTAGATCTTCTAAAACAATGCAATATATTTTATTCTCTAACCTCTACTTTTTCCCAAAAACGTTTATATTTTTTTTGACATTAAATGCCACAAAAGCCTTATGATTCGTTTTATACAAACTAATGATAAGCGAAATCTTTTTGGTTAACGACAGTAGAGTTAACTTGCGAATCGCTGTTAATAAAATACTTTTCTTTTACTTGGCCATAGGTAACCATAATGTCAACATTTGGCTTCACAGTCGAAAATTGGGCTGAGTAAACTGAGCAGTCAGAAGAAACATGGTAGCATACCCTATTGTAGTCCAGCATTTATAGAGTTTTAATTTCCCCATTTAACTACTATATATACAATTTAATTTCATGTGTTTGAAACTACACAATAAATGATCATTATAATTCAAAATGTTTACAATAAATGTATTAAAAAGAAAACGGTGGGATAACTGATATAGATATAGATGTTCAAAAAGGAAAAATGTTTGAATTGATGTGTATCATTGTAATGAACATATTTTCGGCTACTCATAAAGTGTATTTAAAAATACATTGAATCATCATTTAATTACACATTTGCTTTTTAATTTTTTTTTAAAATTGTAATTAGACGTTTTGTATAAGATCTATGTGCAAGTAAACCATCTTAAATGAATAAAAGTAGGCTACATATAAGAAAGAAGTATTAATATATAATTGTATCAGTCTGTATCAGTCCTCACAAGCCCACGATGAAGAGTGTAATACTAATGTGAACTATTCTACTATTATTATTTTTTTGAGAATTAATAATGAACGAATAGAAGTGGTATATTATATTAGCAGTATTATGCTGTGACTGATCTACTGCAACAATAAATGGGAGTAGTAATATATTATTAGATCGGTAGTAGACTATAGACGTAGTAAAAGACAATGTGTCTAAAAATAAATGTGTATAGTTGTTTGTATTGAAATTATACACCTGTTTGAATAAACAAAACAAAAGCAACTTTCAAAACAAATAAAATCAATGTAAACAATATTCTAGATGATTTTTTTTTCAATAATAATCATCGTGTATATTATAATTGCAAAACGGAAACACAATCTATGTTTTCTTCTTTCTGGACTGTACAATTAAAGTTGATTTCCTCCATCAAATTATGGTTCAACATGTTATGCTCCTTATGACCAGATGACTTTGACTTCAGACTGGATTTGTTTCCATAGACCAGGGGTCGGCAACCTGCGGCTCGCGAGCCGCATGCGGCTCTTTTGATGTCAAGGTGCGGCTCTTCAGCCCCATGCACAAATATTAATAATCATTTAACATTATTCTTGAAACTTATAAAATTATTATCCGGGCACGGGCTTACCTACACTACCGCCATGGGGCATGCTGTATGAAAACCTTGAGTGTAAGTTTATCACTCACCGTAATATCACCGTTAATCACTCACCGTCTAAGTGTCGGGGACGGAAAATAGCGCTATCTTGAGCCCAATTACAGCATCGCAGGGGCGTCGCGTACAGCCCCTACCTCGATTTAATCATAATATCGTGTGCCGCATTATCAATATTGTAGGGTGCTCCTTAAAACTAACGTAGGCGCGTAGTGCTCGCGTGATAGCCCTGAGCACCAAATCGCACCCTGCAGAGACGCCGGAGGACGCGCCTAATTCGATTTAGTGAGTGACTATAGCAACCCAATGTATCCAAAGCCTATTGCTGATGCCAAGTGCTAACATAGCCGCTCTGGAACTCTGAGCGCCAAACCATGTATTGACGAAAATCTAACCCTCCCGGGCACTGCCCATACGACTTTTTTTTTCGCAGAAATCTTCTCGGGAGTATTATCATCTATTATCCAAAGTTTCAAGGCTCTTGGAAGAACGGTGTCGAACCTCATCCGAATTTTGTTTTACATACCGCACCCTCCCGGGGCGCCGTCATTATGAAATTTTAAAAAATGATTACCTCCCCACGAGTGTTCTAATCAACACCCCAAATTTTGATGGCGATCAGGTGAACGGCGTCAATCTGCAATTGACTTTTATTTTTATAAATCGAATCGCAACCTGCCGGTGCGCCACCCCTGCGAATTCGACATTTTATTTTCGCAGATACCTCCCCAGGGAGTATTCTCAACAGCTTCCTTAAGTTCATGGCGATCGGATAAAAGACATTCACACACACACACACACACACACACATTATTTGCATTATATAAATAAATAAATGTATATATATATATATGGGGTGAGGTGGGCTCATAACAGCCTGTAGGTAATGTATCGCCTTCAAAGTTAATGAAAAGCTGGGCACATCCGTTTTAATTATTGTTGATGCCATGTAATATAATCAACGTTGTTTCATCACAAATTAAATAGCCAGATCTTCCAGTCCATGTGAAAAATATGTAGGCCTACGGAGCAGATCACTGGTTCTAATATTGTTTATGTTTAAAATATTGTATAGATATCTAAGAATTGAGAAATACACACTTGGACTTTATTATCGAGATACACCTACTTGAAAAGCATACTGTAAGCGCTTTCTTGATCAACTTCAGTTAATGATACATTAAAAGTACACTTTAATATTAAAATAGGAATTTCGTTTATTCATCCTAGCTAGTTACACATTGCTTAAACAACTGCAAATGCAACCGATAGTTATTAAATTCAGTTTACAGTTTTATTACTAATTTTTTTTTTCATTATCGGCTTGAGAGGAGCACATCTTTGTAATAAAAATATTTCTTGCTTACATATATTTTATTTTATTAAAACGTATGAAAATAAGTTAGAATAAACCGGTAGTGATCTCTCCTAAACTTTCTCGAATATTCTTATATAAAACAACAGGGGATGGTAACTGGGGATATAGTTATGATTTTTAATCCATTTTAAATACTTAAACTTTTAAAAATAGAATAGAATCTCATAAAAAAAACCATTGCGCACCAAGCGAACGCCGAATAAAAACGCGTATAATAGTGCGCAATATTATTAGTACTTTAAAAATTTACATTAGTTTTTTTGAGAAATCGGAAGTAGCGTAAATTACTACTTCCAGTCAACGGAAATTACTTAAAATTTAACAGAAGGTAGAGAATTAGATCGTTTACTTACATGTGAAATTTCATTTATCTATCTGAAATAGTACTCAAGTTATAGGCTTTTGAAAAATTCAAAGTAGGAAAAGTACCACTTCCGGTTGTCGGAAATCGCTCAAAAGTTGATACGGATCTACGATTTTGATATAATACTTATATATGAAAGTTCATCAACCTAGCTGTAACGGTACTCAAGTTATCGTGTTTACACACGGACACACAGACACACAGACACACAGACACACAGACATACGGACAAGATTGCAAAATTATGTTTTTCCGTATCAGTGAGGTGTAAAACGTCGAGATCTGTAAAAATCTCGATTTTTTTTTTTGCACGATTACAATACTTTCTCTATAATTCGTATATACGAGAAAGTAAAAAAAAAGAAGAACTTCGACCGAACACTGTTTAAATTATACTGTTAGCTAGTGTTTGATAATATATTTACTAAAGTGATTAGGCTATGTGTATCTTAGAGGTAGAAAATAATATTAACCACCCTTACATATAAAAAGTGCATACTAGCTATAAAACAAGATGACCGCACAAGCATTACAGAAAAACAAAATAATAATACTCTTTGTTTATGACTATTTAATCATTGAATTTTGCTATATGTAAATAATCTTGAAAATAAAATGTGAGTTATTTTAATCAATGTCATTGTAATACAGGTATGTAAAGTAACTCGCAGGCTAATTTACTTATATCAGCCGCACAATTATTTTTAAAATGCAACCTAAATTATTTCTTTTTTTATTATTTTGTATTTATTTTGTTACTTTTGTCGTAAGTAAATGTTATTCTATGTTTAATTAATTATATGTGTTGTCAGACCTCGTCATGCCTTACGTATGTGTCAACTATGTCAGTAAAATACATTAAACGGATATTACTGGGAAGGTATGGCTTGGCAGAACATGCGCTAAAGGAAGTTGCCATGAAGGAAACACAACCTGATGACTAACTAAATACAGAACTGTGTATAGTATGCAGCCTATAACCATCTGGATTTGTTGGATTGTATAGCTACGGAATAGTACACGCATTGTTTGTTACCGTAAGATCGTATACATTTACGAGAAATAGTTTCTAAGAAAATGTCATACAATGATTCAATAATCTACACATGAGTAGGTAGCTATGAATAATGTTCTAATCATGAATAATCAATAGCTGACATTTTATTCGATAAAATCTTTATCATTTGTTTCATACAAATTAATGATAAGCGAACTCTTTTGGTAAACGATAATATAAGCTTAGTGCAGTTTAGTGCAGTTTAGTGCAGTTTAGTGCAGCTCAGCTCAGCTCAGCTCATGAAATCTAATGGAAGCTTAATGTGGACCGGTCTGGGCAGTGGTGTGTGTCTTGATGATCGGGTATATTGAATTTGTGTAGCAACTGGGGGGGGGGAGCTGCTGCTAGGTAGGCAAGTGTCGTCCATTATAATTAGTTTTATGAAATGAAGAGTGCGTGTTATTTAAAAAGGAATTTAAGTATAAGTGATTACTATTGGGTGTTTGTAATACATAAATCAATTGAATGATTAACATTAATCTCTATATATTCTCGTAACACATCACCATCAGTATACCATATAGTATTTCAACACAGGGGTGGGGTCATAATGACGAAGGAGATGCAGCAATGGGACAATAAGATTTTTGGATCCTGGGGTGGGGGAGGTTTTATGAAAGGGGATGTGTCGGTTGGGATGGGGCGGGCCAGACGACCAAAGCAGTGTCACATGTTCTTTACGTTGTGGTGTTGCTAATTATGGTGTATGTGTTTGAATGATGTCGTTGTCAAGTCGTCTACAATAAATCAAGTCTAGTATCTTTCAATTGAACTGTACTTTGTCATTTTTAGCTCATAAGCTATTGTTTCAAATAGTCTGTATATTGATAGCTACCGTCTTTGCTTTTTACCCTTTACCGTCCTCTCTCTTTTTTACGGGATTTGGTTTAGAGTTTTAGCTATGACGATATTGAATGTCTCTTTTATTGTCTTTATTTTGGTTTCTAGTGTCTTTTTCATATATTGTATGGTCAGGCATTCTAAATAGATGTGTGTTTTGTTTTCTGGTGTGATATTTCTTCATTGCGGGCAATATGGTTTCTGTTGTATTACTAAGGGCGTTGTAACTAGATCAATAGATGCTTAAAACATGTTGTATTTGACGAAAAAAGTACACTTCTTTAAATACTAGACCCAGAGAATGTTAAATGGCCAGCTTCCAAAACAACATTAATTGTATGCTAAATCCGTCCACTGCATTTCATAACCTTAAAACAACAATGGAAAGGAAACAAGCATGTTCAATCATAGTTGTTGGAATACACTCTTATGGGACATCCAACGTCTGCCCTATCGAAAGTAAGTTCACGTTTATTCCATCAGTTTCAATCAGCGGCGTTGATATGTTGGGTGTCACCCGGTTTTGTCTATTGCCGGCATATTAATACAGCTGGATTAATATAATAACCTTTTGTGTAGTGTGTGCCTTTCCACTAGAGTTCTTATGTTAGATATTAAATGTGTTTTGTATCTAACATAACATAAATTAATGATATATGTATTTAGAGTCACGTGACTTTGATGTTGCATTATAAACATGTATTTTAATTGCCTAAATTGTTAAGAAATGTATGTATTTTACCTCAAATATTTTAATGTTGGCTACTTCCGACGTTTAGAATACAAGGGAAATAACTTACACGTTTTATTTCAAAGCAATACACATTTCGATGAAGGTATTTGACTAAAAACAATTATTAGTATTTAATTTGTATTTAAATAAAAAAAATAATGGTAATTGTTTTTCTTACATAAAAAAAATCTAAACATACGGTAATAATTGTACATTATCACGTTTTCAAAGATAATAAACGCTAGTTTATGTACATTTTATTTTATAAAATATAGGAACGTTTCCAACATCAAACGTTTAGACAATTCTGTACTTGCTAGCATTAAATATACTTAATTTAATTATAAAAAAAAAATAAAAATAAAAATTTAAAGCAATAATAATCAAATGCATTAGAAGTTTTGATTTCATTGTTTTTTTGTTATTCTAATGAGAGAGCTAATATGTAGAGCTGCTTTAGTATATAATTATAATGTAAGTATAGGTCCAAACATTTGCAGGATCTTCAGCTTTAACCCCAGCTACCTAGAATTACACGTATACATTTGTCCCGACACATTTTCAAAACAAACAGCCACGCCCACAATATAAGTTTTAGAATCTCAGCGGCCATATAATAAGACAACTTATCAGCAACCAACGCAGCCATATAATAAGACAACTTATCAGCAACCAACGCGGCCATATAATAAGACAACTTATCAGCAACCAACGCGGCCATATAATAAGACAACTTATCAACAACCAACGCGGCCATATAATAAGACTACTTATCAGCAACCAACGCGGCCATATAATAAGACAACTTATCAGCAACCAACGCGGCCATATAATAAGACAACTTATCAACAACCAACGCGGCCATATAATAAGACAACTTATCAGCAACCAACGCGGACAAATAATAAGACTGTAGTGATTATAGGCAAGCTATCGAAAATACACCCATGTTATATAATATACACCTACAGTATAATTAACTAATTAAAACAAACCAATCATTTCAAACCGACTAGGACGAATTTAAAGATGTCTAAAGAAAAATGCGTTCAAATAATCACACCCGTTACATATATAACAATGTTGTTATGTTGTTGTAATCAGTATATTAAATTATTGGGAAAAAGTTGATAGTTAGTGTGTATTGATAATAACAATTTTGTTACTTACCATTTGATGCCATCATAGTAATGTTATTCTTAAAATGGTTTTAATATAGTAACTTGAAAATTAACAATTTCATAAACAAGTGTTAATTGTATTTAATTTAGCAAATAAAATAAAACACTGTTAATTATACTACACTCAAAGTTATCTCTACTTTTTTTTTTTCTTTACTATTGTAACCTGATTCAAGCTTAACTTTAAACATGTATCTCTACTGTAGCAAGTATTTGTAGATATTTCATTACGGCAAAAAAAAAAAAAAAAAAACAACAGTTGTCACTTTTAGTTACTATCTGTAGCTGAAGATCGAAACAAAAAACTATCACACCATTCAGGGGCGGAACTACAGTGCCGCCAGACCCCGCAATGCGGGGGGGCCCACGCCATTTAGGGGCCCAGAGCCGACCATAATACATTTTTTTATAGTTAAATACAAAGGAATTTTTCTTTCATTTTTTAACTTGATGGTTGTATTGTTAAAAATTACCGTAGCTGCGGTTGTATTATCTTTATAATATAGACACCATCCCCGCGCTCTTGTATATTCTTTTTTTTTCCTTTGTTTTTAAACCACTGTGAACGCCGAGTCTTTCTCCTACAATTAAACTTATCAAAGATAAGCAAATGTTCAAACCACTTCCATGACTTATTTCCCTTTTTTTAAATAATCAAGGGGTGATCATAAGCTCCTTTTAATAGATTTGTACTAAACAAATTAAAAAGCAATTACTTCTCTTAATTATTATTTTTTTATAAGTAATTATTATAGAATGACATTGTATAAATAGGAAATGTGTTAAATCAATAATATTTTAAAAATCAATAATATACATACAAAAAAAAATATAAAAATAAACATAACACGAGACACCATTACTTATACTTCAAGAGGGCTTCTATCAAAAACTAATACAACTGATTTTCACAAAACACATTAATGCACTTACACACATGACATGAAGTTGAAATTTTCTTTTAATTGATTTTTTTTCAAATCCCGATCAGGCCAGCATTACCCATGTTCGTATTTTGTGATTATATATATAAATATATATATATATATATACACATATATATATATATATATATATATATATATATATATATATATATATATATATGTATATGTATATATATATATATATATATATATATATATATATATATGGGGGGCCTAATTTTTTTTTTTTTTGCGGGGTGGCCCTTTTTTTCTAGTTCCGCCACTGACACCATTTCGTTGATCTAAAAACTTTCGTGGGCTTTCACTCAATGTTGCGTATAATGTTGTTTTATCAATTACAATTATCATCATTTGTTTTTTATAATGTGGAAATATTGTGTTTAAAACTACATTTCTTTTACTTTCTATTTAAGTTATTTCCCATTTGAGGCTTTTAAAAGTTGGCTAAGGGAGACAACCTAAATATTTGATTTTAAATTCGTAGGAACTTATTGTCATTGAACTGTATAAAACATTTGACAAACGATATAAAAATATAAATTCATTTAGAATATTATACTTTACAACGTGCCTAAAGTATAATTTTCTATGAGATTGAATATATCAAATGACACAAATAGATTGAGAAAACTAAGAGCGTAATTAAATGACGTATTACAAGAGGTTTGATCATTTCGAAATGATATAGTAGTGGAAATGTTAATTTCTGTTGATACAGTAATATTAGATTTTGGTTTTCAATCTAACTAAACTTTACTAAACAAAGTAATGTTAAAAGATGTCTTCCGCACCAACAAAACGAAATGAAGCTTAAGAAATGTAACCATTTCTTCAAGTAGTAGCAGTGCTTCTGAAGACGACGAAGATACCAGGGAGAAAATGGAAACATTGCGTAGTCTACAAAAGATGCGATCATATCAACATGGATTCAGTGCTCCAAGTTTAGCATTATGGAAAAAAATACCAAAAACCGAAGACGTTTCGGATGCTGACCTATTCAAAATGAAAACTGGAGGAATTGTTGATATGAAAGCTTTGAAAAAAAAAATCTCTTAAGGGGGAAGAAGTTGAAGCTATTGGAATAGCATTTGCGGCAGAAACAAATAGAAGAGATGAAGATGCTGAAATGTTGAAATACGTTGAAGAAAAACTTGCAAGGCGCAACGGACATCATACACAAGAAGAATCTCTTAGTAACAAGCAAAAGTCACAGATTCCTTGTATGATTTACCAGGGCATTTAAAAAAAAAGTATTCTTCAGAAAACAAGTCAGAAGACATGTTGTCAAATCAGATGCTCTCAGTTATCGCAGAGATTGATCTTGGCATAGATGCAAAAATAAAAAACATTGAACTGACAGAGGAAGCGAAACAGAAACTTCTAGAAGAGAGAAAAAGGCAGCTTGATAACATGCCTTCTGACTTTGTTCCTACAAATGTTGCAGTAAATTTTGTACAGCATAATCGATTCAATATAGATGATAACAAGCCAAAGTTTGTAAAAAAAAGTAGACGAACCAAAACCTGAACCTGTTAGGGAAGGAGATATTAATAAGGAAACACTTTCTTTTGAGCCCAGCATTTCTGGAAAAAAGAAAAAGACAACTGAACAAAAAGCAACTGATGACTTTATTTCGAGAAATAAAAAAAAAACAGATAAGGCGATTTTAAAACGTAAGCAATAAACTAAATTGTCGAGTCAATGAGGGGTTTCCAATTTTTTTGTCACTGTAGGCTACCAAAAATGTCGGTCCCATGGACTATACGGTTGGAAAGGCTACTTTACTTTTAATTGTTTGAAACTAATGTGGATCAAACCATCCATGTTTGAAGAATTAATAGCAGAAAGGCGACAAAATGATTTTTTATACACAGTTTACATAATTTTTAGTACTTTGAGAGAGTTTTGTTGTATATTAGAATGTACATTTTTATGTTGTTTTTTTTTTCAAATATTTCCTTCTGTGTGTTCTTTACGTTCTTATTACATTTTTAGCACAGTCTGCAACTCCCTTGGGAGTGTGCTTCCCTGTTTGGAAACGTAGTTTATAGTTTAAAACATGGATGCTAAGTATATTATTTTGTATTAATAAATGAACATTGTTGACAAAAAAAAAATCTAAACAAAGTAATGTGTGTGTTATCGGCATCGATAACTGATATGAACTAACTTCTGACGAAATAGCTAACATTAAGTATAAGTCTAAAAACAAGCATGTATCATTAAATAAACGTATTGCAAGCATAATTATGATGCTGTCTAAAGTGAAATAAAAAAAAAAAGCTTGATAGCTAAGCTTAATTAAAAAACCACACCATGTGACCACTTAAGTAGCACGCACTTAAATATTTAAATAATAAATCAAAACAGTGACATAGCAGATAACACACGGTAGCTCAAAATGCAAGAGAAAAAAGACTAAATTAAAATAATACATGTGACATACGATATGAATAGATAACTGTGTGTATTATACCAAACAATCAACGTTTTATTGTGTAATACACAAAAACAAGAGCTGAGTAATTAAGTCACAAATATTACAAATGGTTTTAGTTATCATAAAAACTTGTCCAAAAATTAGACATAAAAATAAAAAAAATATGGAATAATAGGCTGTTAAGTTTAGCGCTAGGCCTTTTTAGTTTATTTCTATACAACACTTTTAGTTCTACAGGTTTAGTAGTATAGATAAAAATGGCTTTAATACGTTTAAGCCAGGGGTCGGCAACCTGTCGATACGCAAAAGCCCGAAAGTTCCAATCAACAAAAATGTCCCAGTTTTTAAAGAGCCACAGCATTTTTACTTTCTCGTATATACGACGTATAAATGAAGTCTTGTAATCGTGCAAAAAAAAAAAAAAATCGAGATTTTTACAAATCTCGACGTTTTAAGGCTCCCTGAGAAATTTCACATGTTAGTAAAAGTTCTAATTCTCTGCCTTCTATACAATTTTGAGTAATTTCCGTCGACCAGAAGTACTAATAATTTCCGCAATTTTTCAGCTATATATTGTTGTTTATTCAATGTTTTTTGTATCTATAATACTAGAAATTAATGATTTATGTATCTAGTCATGTGACTTTAAAGTTAAATTATACGCATTTATTGTATTTGCCTAAATTGGTAATAAACAAATTTATTTTACTCTGAATGTTTTAAATGTTGGCTACTTCCGACGATTAGTTTCTAAAAGACTAGGGAAATAACTTACACGTTTTATATTAAAGTCATGAAAAGTTCAAGTAATGTATTGGTCACAAAACAGTTATCAGTAATTATTTTGTATTTTAAATGAAACAAATGTGAAAACTGTTTTTCTCTCATAAAAACATATAACGATACGTATACAATTGCACTTGTTCACGTTTTCAATGATATTATACGTTAGCCAATTTAAATTTGATCTGTCAAAATACAGGACCTTTCCAGTTTACATTCGTCTTTTATATCTGAAGACTTAATTATTTTAAAAAAATTAAAAAATAAATATAAAGTAAAAAAGTCTTTAAAAAGCAATAGTAATCAACGGCATTAGAGGTGTTGCTTTCAATTTGTATTATTTTAAGAGAAAGCCAATATGTAAACCAATTTGGTGTTGTAGTTTAATGTAAGTAATGGTCCAAAACTTTTCAGGATCTTCAGCTTTAACCCCAGCTCCCAAAACTACACGTATACATTTGTCCCGACACATTTTCACAACTAACAGTCACTCCCACAATGCAAGTTTTAGAGTCTCAGCGGCCATGTAATAAGACAACTTATCAGCAACCAAATCGGCCATGTAATAAGACAACTTATCAGCAACCAACGCGGCCATATAATAAGACAACCTATCAGCAACCAACGCAGCCATATAATAAGACAACCTATCAGCAACCAACGTGGCCATATAATAAGACAACATATCAGCAACCAACGCGGCCATATAATAAGACAACTTATCAGCAGCCAACGCGGCCATATCATAAGACAACTTATCAGCAACCAACGCGGCCATATAATAAGACAACTTATCAGCAACCAAAGCGGCCATATAATAAGACAACGTATCAGCAACCAACGCGGCCATATAATAAGACAACTTATCAGCAACCAACGCGGCCATATAATAAGACAACTTATCAGCAACCAACGCGGGCACAGAGGCGTAGCGACCCTTCCCGGCGCCCGGGGACATACTTTCAATTTGGCGCCCCCTCGGGAGCAACTTTTTGATTTGCAACCCCCCCCCCCCTCGAACTTTTCATTTGCACCCCCCCCTCAAACTTTTCATTTGCACCCCCCCCCCCTCAAACTTTCAATTTGGCGCCCCCCCTAAGGTCGGCGCCCGGGGACATATGTACCCCCGCCCCCCCCCCCCCCCCCCTCGCTACGCCTCTGCGCGGGCACATAATAAGACTGTAGTGTTTCTTCTAGGCAAGTTATCGCGAATACACTCACGTTATAAAATATACATCTAAGGTTTTGGTAACATTTTTCTACATTGCATGTAATATAATTAAATAATTAAAACAAACCAATCATTTCAAACCGACTAGGTCGAATTTCAAGATGTCTAAAGAAAAATGTGTGCAAACAATCACATCCGTTACATATTTAACAGTGGTATTATGTTGTTGTAATCAGTATATTAAATTGTTGGGGAAAAGTTGATATTTTGTGTGTATTGATAATAAGAATTGTGTTACTTACCATTTGGTGCCATCTAAGTAATGGTGTTCTTAAAATGGTTTTAATATCGTAACTTGAAAATTAACAATTACATAAAAAAGTTTTAATTGTATATACTTTAGCAAATAAAATAAAACACTGTTAATTATACTACACTACATGGTATCTCTATTTTGCTTTTTTTTTGCTATTATAACCTGATTCAAGCTTAAATTTAAACATGTATCTCAACTGTAGCAAGTATTTGTAGATATTTCATTACGGCAAAAAAAAAAATAAAACAACAGTTATGTCACTTTTAGTTACTATCTGTAGCTGGAGATCGAAACAAAAAAAACTATCACACCATTTCGTTGATCTAAAAACTTTCGTGGTCTTTCACTCAATGTTGCGTATAATGTTGTTTTATCTTTAAACAAAAAAAAAACACAATACTGATAAGTTACCATGGTTACTTAGTTTTACATTAAGGATTACATTTTCGAAATGATTGTGTACCTGGAACTGTATATAGCATCATACAACGCCAGTAAATGACAGTAAATCACTAATCGTCAAGTTGGTACCCCCCCCCCCCCGCCCCCCCCACCCCAAACGAAATAGTATGAATATAGAAAACTTTTACTAGTGTCCCTAACCAAAATATAATGTGCCTCTCCACCCCCCAACCCCCCCCCCCCCCCCCACCCCCTCCTCCGGAAAAATAATTGTCTGGAAAAAAAACTGTGCCTTACCTAATTAAGTGTAATGTTAGATTCCTGCAAAAGTAAAATACCAATATGGTGTCTTTGCAGTATGATGGTTATTACTGTGTTCTGTATCTAACATACAACAAATAAATAATGTATAAATCTAGAGTCACTTGATTTTGAAGTTGAATTATACACATTTATAGTAATTGCCTAAATATAAAAAAATAAAAATTAAAAAATACTAAAAAAAAATAAAACAAACTACAATACTGATCTATTACCATGGATATTTTACACCAGTAAATACACTCTAGAATACGTATGTATGGTCTTACAGTGACCACTATGTACAATAATTCACTAACCATCAAGTTGACCAATGTTAACCCTTTCAGTGGCGTAGGCAGCGGGGGGGGGGGGGGGGGAGGGGGGGGGGCTGGGTTAGTGGGGTCATAACCCCCCATAGCAGTGTTTCTTCCAGACTATTTTCTCCGGGGGGGGGGGCACTTGAAATTTTCGGGAGGGGGGGGCGGTAGACTTTGGGGGAGGGGGGGGGGCGGATACTGTTAAAAGTATGTATTGTCTATATAAATTTCATTTCGTTCGGGGGGGGGGTAGGTAGACTTTCTTCGGGGGGGGGGATTACATTTTCAAAATGATTGTGTACCTGGAACTGTATATATTATCATACAACGCCCGTAAATGACAGTAAATCACTAATCGTCAAGTTGGTACCCCCCCCCCCCCCCCGGCGAAGAGATGCCTGGAAGAAAATCTGCCCCATAGACTCCTCGGTATATATTTAAAGTATGAGGAGGGGTGCAAATCGAAAGTTTGTCCCCGGGTAAAAATTGGAACCCCCCCCCCCCTTGAGACGATTCTGGCTACGCCACTGAACCCTTTGATATCGTACCAAGTTAGTCAGTATTAATCTGATAATAATCTGATAACAGAGTGAAGAAATGTTGGAAATTGGGAAATGTTGGAAATTGTTGGAAATACATCTACACCAAACACACATCAGATGGAAATTACAACTTACACTACAGAGAACATTATCCAATATTAACATGATTTTAAAACATTATAAACCTAGTGTGTGGAATAAAAAAAATCAATACAGTACAGTGCATGTTTATAAAGAGTTTGTTTGTAGTTGACAGTTTTCATTTAAACAAAGCACAGTTAGATAAAAATGGGGGGGGGGGGGGGGTTAATCTTCTAAAGAGAAAAAGTCATTTGCATTCAGATAAAAAGATCTGTTCAGAACAGAAAGTAGAAAATATGGAAAGTAATAGAGTGAAGGAACCACCAAATAAAAAAATGTATGTTTAGAAAACGATGTAACACAACAAACTGATGAATGTTCAAACAACTGGTTGGAAGAAATGATGCAGTCAAATCCAACATTTTCTAAAAAACGTGTTCGCACAAGTCAACGCCGGAGCAGAAAAAAAAAAACATTTGACACTCAGTGAGAAGTTGGTTACTAACCCAGTAGCACAAAGTGCTGATGACAATTCAGGCTACTTAACATTCAAATTTAATGTTTTTATTAAATGTTCTGGAAAAGTCAGCACGTGGTTAAATACACATAAACTTTCTAAAGAAATAGGTTGGGGCGTTGCAAGAGTGACTGTATGGAGGGTTAATCTAAGACAACGATATATTGAGGTTAGTGTGCATATACGTGATGGTTATGTTACAGAGGTATTCCCATGTCCAGATATCTCTTTTCTAAATGAGATTATATTGTGGCTTCAGGACTAAGAACACATGTAGCATGGATAATTTATCATCTGGCTTATATAGAGTTTGGTGACATATTAATAGATCATATGTGTGGAAAAGTAACCATTTTGTTAGACTCTGACTTAGAGTTCGTTCCAGGAACCAAGCTACATGGGTGGTGATACTAAACGTGAAATTGATTGCCTTTTGAGTTTTATATCATTTTGTGTCTACACACATGAGGCTAGTGTTAACAAAACCTCAACCGCGATTGTCGAGGCTATTTAAAAGCATGTAGGTTTACTCATCGTATTATAACAGTTATCAATAATAATTCACATTGAAAGTCTACTAGAAAATCTAATTTTAGTACTGATTAATGTCCTTACTTATTTCGACTTTTTAATTCTATGGGGGTAGCAGGTCACTTAATTTTTAAAAAGGGGGTCGCCACTAGAACATTTTGGGAACAACTGATCTAGAACATTCTTTAAATTGATTTTAATTGTATTGAAAGTTGCTTTTGTTTTAATTATTCAAACAAGTGCATAATTGCATTACAAAGAACTATACACATTTATTTTTAGACACAGTGTCTTTTACTACGCCTATAGTCTACTACTGATCAAATAATATATTAATACTCCAATTTATTGTTACAGTAGAGCAGTCACAGTATAATACTGCTAATATAATATACCACTTTTATTCGTTCATTATTACTGCTCAAAATATATAATATTACAATAGTATAATACTGCTACCATATACTACTTCCCTCCGATAGATTGCGGACATACTTTTTTGTTACCAAAAACAACTCAATGCAGCTAGGGTTTTGAAAAAAGAAAAAAAAAAGCCTTAAACATGTACTTTGCAGCGTCTGTTTGCCTTGCATGTTAACTTTAGTATTACAGTTTGCATCGTGGGCTTGTGAGGACTGATTAAGATTTACAATTACATAGTAATACTTCTTTTTTATGTGTAGCCTACTTTCATTCATTTAATTTAAGATTGTACATAGATCTTATACAAAACGGTTAATTACAATTTAAAAAAAAAATGAAAATGCAAATGTGTAATTAAATGATGATTCAATGGATTTTTAAATACATTTTATGAGTAGCCAGAAAGATGTTCATGACAATGATACACATCAATTCAAACATTCTTTCTTTTTTAAATATCTATATTTATAGCAGTTGTCCCACTGTTTTCTTTGTAATACATTTCTTTTAAACATTTTAAATTATAATGATCAATTATTTTGTAGTTTCAAACACATGAAATTAAATTGTATATATATATAGTAGATAAATTGAGAAATTAAAATTCCATAAATACTGGACTTCAATAGAGTATGCTACCATGTTTCTTTTGACTGCTTAGTTTACTGTGTCCCATTTTCGACAGTGTAGCCAAATGTTGAAATTATGGTTACCTATCGGATAGATCGTTGTATGGTCTTCATGCTTACAGTCGGGTCATGCAGAAAACCGTCACATACAAAGCCGATTTCTCCCCATCTCCAACATTGCTTGACTCTGTTATCACATTATTATCAGATTAACACTGACTAAATTGGTACGATATCAAAGGGTTAACATTGGTCAACTTGATGGTTAGTGAATTATTGGGGCTACATAGGGGAATACATAGGGGCTACTGTAAGACCATACATACGTATCCTACGTATATAATCAATTCGAAAGTGTATTTACTGGTGTAAAATATCCATGGTAATGGATCAGTATTGGAGGTTTTTTTTTAGTATTTAAAAAATATTATGTAGGCAATTACTATACATGTGTATAAATCAACATCAAAATCAAATGACTAGATTTATACATTATTTGTATGTTGTATTTTAGATACAAAACACGGTAATAAACATCATACTGCAAAAACACCATATTGGTATTTTACTTATGCAGGAATCTAACATTAGACTGAACTAGGTAGGGCACATTTTTTCTTCCAGACTGTTTTTTTCTCAGAGGGTAGGGGTGGGGGGGGGGCACATATACTTTGGTTAGGGAGGGTAAGCGGACTAAATTTTCTGGGGTTGAGAGGTCGGACACTAATACAAGTTTTCTATATACATACCATTTCGTTTGGGGGGCGGGGGATACCAACTTGAAGATTATTAATTTACTGTATATGCGGGCGTTGTATGATGATATACAGTTCCAGGTACACAATCATTTCGAAAATGTAATCCTTAATGTAAAACTAAGTAACCATGGTATCATATCAGTATTGTGGGTTTTTTTTTTTTAAAGATAAAACAACATTATAGGCAACATTGAGTGAAAGACCACGAACGTTTTTAGATCAACGAAATGGTGTGATAGTTTTTTTGTTTCGATCTCCAGCTACAGATAGTAACTAAAAGTGACAACTGTTGTTTTATTTTTTTTTTGCCGTAATGAAATATCTACAAATACTTGCTACAGTAGAGATAGCCTACATGTTTAAAGTTAAGCTTGAATCAGGTTACAATAGTAAAGAAAAAAAAAAGTAGAGATAACTTTGAGTGTAGTATAATTAACAGTGTTTTATTTTATTTGCTAAATTATATACAATTAACACTTGTTTATGCAATTGTTAATTTTCAAGTTACTATATTAAAACCATTTTAAGAACAACATTACTATGATGGCATCAAATGGTAAGTAAAAAAATTCTTATTATCAATACACACTAAATATCAACTTTTTCCCAACAATTTAATACACTGATAACAACAACATAACAACACTGTTAAATATGTAACGAATGTGATTATTTGCACACATTTTTCTTTAGACATCTTTAAATTCGACCTTATCGGTTTGAACTGATTGGTTTGTTTTAATTAGTTAATTATATTACATATAATGCAGAAAAATGTTGCCAAAACTTTAATGGTATATTATATAACATGGGTGTATTTTCGATAGCTTGCCTATAATCACTACAGTCTTATTAGATGGCCGCGTTGGTTGCTGATAAGTTGTCTTATTATATGGCAGCTGAGACTTTAGATGTGACGAAAACTTGTAATGTGGGCGTGGCTGTTAGTTTTGAAAATGTGTCGGTAGCTGGGGTTAAATCTGAAGATCCTGCATATGTTTGGACCATTACTTATATTAAAATTCTATACTAAAGCAGCTCTACATATTAGCTCTCTCATTAGAATAATAAAAAATTGAAATCAAAACTTCTAATGCCTTTGATTATTATTGCTTTAGAATTTTTTTTTAATAATAAAATTAAGTATATTAATTATTATTTTTTTCCGTGGACAAAAAAATATCCGCGGGCCGGATGAGAGGACTTTGTTTGGAGACCACTGCTGTAGAGCAATCGCTGCTGTAACAGATCGTTTTAATGTTGTTTTTTTTTTTTTCTTAAAAAAACGTGTCTTATAAAAATAACGAAACAAACAACAATATTTTGAAGTTTTTAGTCGGACTTTGATAGATGAAACACGGTTAACAGTTAGACAATAATGTGTGTGATATATCATGGTTTTCTGTCTATCATTTAAAAAATATAAACCTGTGCAAATAGTATGTAGTGTAAAAGAGTTTGAAAGTGTGGATGTCAAATTTATATCGACTCCTGTATCTGAATAATTAAAATAATTATTGTAATTAGCAACGTTTCGAATTATTTTCTTTTTTTATTACTCTGTTCTTGGTTCTTGTTTTATATGTTTTATTACATATTGAACCCTTGATTGTTTGGTATAATACAAGAATAACAACAGTTTTGTTCCTATCATATCTCACATTTATTATTTTAATTATGCCGTTGTATTTGTAAATTTTGTTTTTGTTTTCATTGTTACATTATAAGCTAATGTATGATGGGTCATGGTTGACTGTTTCAATTTATTAATTAAATAATATGATGTTGCATGTTTAATTAGTCTCATGATGTGGTTATTTTAGAACAATGCATTATATATTTTAATTACCTATTAATAATTGCTGTTGTATCACAGTTGATAACTTAGATTTTTTTAAGTGAATACAAAAGTAAATATATTTTGGCAAACCAAATGTAAGAGTCACTACATGCAATTAATTATAAGTATTCGTATGTCTTGTAATATTTTATTTAATTATACCTTCAGTTTCATCATTCAATATGTGTCTGATCATAAAGCTTATCTCCAACAAACACATAGTGTTTATACATTTTCATATATCTTAATTAAATGTCACTTGCAATTTCACAATTCACATTGAATGTCTCATACTGTTATGTGACAAATTATTTCCACACAATAAGTAATCGAATATACAGGAATTGTTCCCTTAGCCTTTTTATAAGTTTACATGGGAAGTAACTGAAACTAACAAGAAGTTGCATGCATTTATTTTTTAATATATTTTAGTTCAGCTCAGCTCGTGAAATCTAATCCACTTTGTTATATAAACAAAAACAACGGCCTGATCATTCAGTCTATTTAAGTAGATGAAGTTAGTAGATGACTGGTTCTAATATTGTTTATGTTTAAGTCACATTTAACTTAGGAATCATCATCCAAAAATGTAAGACCTGGAACATTTATTTTGAATTTATCACATGCAGTAACCTCGGGGACAACATTTTCTTAGAGCAGATGGTTTGCAGTTAATAAGTAATTAAATGAAAATTCAAATAATGCTTGTTTTATTTTTTTATCAATAAAGCAAATAACATCAATAAGTGTATGTGTAATCTAACATGTGATTACAATAAAATTTACATTTAAAATATGGATGTATGCGAAATCAAAAGACTTATTTGTATTCATCTATTTATGTTATCATGAATAGAGAGGAAATCCGTGGGCGATACATAATAATAATAATGGAATGTAATATATTAAGAGAAATAAGGAAGTAAGGAAATTTACGGGTACGGTGCGATATGCGGGGTGGTGGTGGCGGTCATGGTGACGGGTGATCATAAGATAGGGGAGGGTTGAGATGAGACTACAAGGGCAGTGATGCGTGTCCTGAGTGGTTCGGTGTTATGTTTTGTAAGATGTGTGTTACTTTTGTTGGATGTGAGTTAGGGGAGGGGAGACAAACGTGAAGAGGTCTGAGAGATTCACTGAGTTTTTTTTTTCCACTTGTATCGGTGTTTTACGTGTAGACATTATTTGTTTATGTCAGAATTTGAAGGGATTTATAAAAGTAAATATATTGGCCTGAATTCAGTGATGCATAGGAAAGAGAGAAAAATAAAATGTGATCAAAAGTGGAGATTGGTGGATTCAAATAATTGTAATAAGAAAAACTGTGCTAGCCTTGATATAAGCAGTAGTGTAAACCATGATTGATTGCCAGTCTTTAAATGTGTATATAATAACACCCTTCGTTTTTATGTTAACTAAGTCAAAAGATAATATTCACAAAGTAAAATAAAAGCTTTCTTTATATATATATATATATATATATATATATATATATATATATATATATATATATATATATACATATATATATATATATATATATATATATATATATATATATATATATATATGGCCCTCAGACATGTAATTGTTGGCTTCACATGTTCGCTTTAGTATTACAGTTTTCATCATCAGCTAGTAAGGAATAATACAGATTCACAATATTATTATTTCTTTTTTACATCTAGCCTACTTTCATTCAGTTTAGACGGTATTACTTATACCTATATATAATAGAAAACGCCTAATTACAATTTTATATTTTAACCTGAAAATGCAAATGTTTAATAACTAAATTATTATTCACGTAATTTTTTATCGGCGTGATGGCTTAAGGGGGTATGGCTTATAAGTAGACGTGCAATACATGTGGGACAAACACATATTTATAAGTAGAGAGTCCAATGAGACACATCAAATCAAACATTTTTCCCTTGCTAACACATCTATAGCAGTCATACCTCAGTTTTAATACATTTATGCATTTAACATAAAATATAGTGTATTGTGTAGTTTAATACGATTTCAAAAACATGAACAAAATGTATAAAAAAGTAATAAAATGGAGAAAGTAATTAGCCATAATAACAAGAATTAACTAGGGTACGCTGCTCTGTTTATTTTGACTTTTTATTTACCGAAGCCACATCATCAGCTGTGATGTCATAAGTTGATATTGTGGCTACCCATGGATAAGTACATTTTTCTTAGTATTATTTAATACTTGTTATTACTTTGAAAAGTGGTACACGGTTGAACAAAATTGTATTGGGACAAGAATGCAGATGGCGAAAAAACGAATGAAAAAACAAAACAGTTTTAAATAAAATGTGAATTACTCCTTTTTTTTTTTTTTTTTTTTTTTTTTTTTTTTCTACTGCTGGAAGGGGAAGGTCACTGTGGACCGGTCTGTGCGATGGTGCGTGTCTTGATCATCGTGTAGTTTGACTTTATTGTGTGTAGCTACTGTAATGGGGGCGGGGGGGGGGCTATGCTGCTAGGTAGTCATGAGCCTGCCACCGTTGTTTGATATGGGGTGGGTTAGTGTATGACATGAGAATACGGATAATTGTCTAGGTTTAAACAGAAATTTAAGGATACGTGATTAATACGGGGTGTTTGTAGTACACATATCAATCGTATAATTAAGATTTATCTTTATTTATTTTCGTAATACATCATCATCAGGTCAGTATATAATATTATTTCAACACTGGGGTGGGGTAATGGGTAATTAGGATGTGCAGTTATAGAGACACTAGTATTTCAACACTGGGTGGTGTAATGGGTAATTAGGATGTGCAGTTATAGGGACACTAGTATTTCAACACTGGGGTGGGGTAATGGGTAATTAGGATGTGCAGTTATAGAGACACTAGTATTTCAACACTGGGTGGTGTAATAGGTAATTATGATGTGCAGTTATAGGGACACTAGTATTTCAACGACGGGGTGGGGTAATGGGTAATTAGGATGTGCAGTTATAGGGACACTAGTATTTCAACGACGGGGTGGGGTAATGGGTAATTAGGATGTGCAGTTATAGGGACACTAGTATTTCAACACTGGGGTGGAGTAATGGGTAATTATGATGTGAAGTTATAGGGACACTATTATATTACGATCCTGAATTTGGGGGCGGGAAAGGTTTGATGAAAGGGGATGTGTTGGTTAGGATGGGGCGGGAAATGCTTGATTAAAGGGGATGTGTCGGTTAGGATGGGGCGGGAAATGCTTGATTAAAGGGGATGTGTCGGTTAGGATGGGGCGGGAAATGCTTGATGAAAGGGGATGTGTTGGTTATTACGGGGCGGGAAATGTTTGATGAAAGGGGATGTGTTGGTTAGGATGGGGCGGGCCAGGCAACCGAAGCAGTGTCACATATTCTCTACGTTGTGGTGTTGTTAATTATGGTGTATATGTTTAATGTCTAGTATCTGTCCAGTGAACTGTACCTTGCCATGTGTTGCTCTTATTCTACTGTTTCAAATAGTCTGTCTATGGATAGCTATCGTCCTTGCTTTTTGCACTATACCGTCAAGTATGTTTGTTTAGGGATTTTGTTTAGAGTTATAACTGTGTCGATTTTAAAGGTCTCGTTTCTTGTCGTTATTTAGCTTCTAGCGTCTTTTTCTTAACCTGTATGGTGTGTCATTCTAAATAGATGTGTATTTAGGTTTCTGCCGTGTTTTGTCTGTATAGTGGGTAAAAGAGATTCTGTTTGTTTTTTTGCAAGCTTTTTTTAAACTTGATTCTTCTGTCGTCAGTCTGTCTGTGTAGATCGAAACGGTCGAGCGAAATTGCAAACAATTCTAACTGACAGATACGGTTCGTAATTGGTACGTAGGTCAAGACAATGCGTCGTGACATTCAATTTGACTTAATTGATCGCCTAAATAGTTTGTAATGAATTAATTAAAATTTGGACCGAATTAGTAGGCAGTTCTATCCACACGCGTCATCCCGGCCCTCTTTGGCGTTGAGCGAGGGGAGGGGGGGGGGGGGGGGCTCTACGACAAAAGCGCGTCATCACGTTCAATATGTTTTTTGTCGGGTTAGCAGTCGAGTCCTTTACCAGTAGACTACGCCGGTGTACATCCAAAACGGCCCGGGACAAATTGACCTCCGACAAAACGACCCCGTTAAAATAGCCCCGTCAATAGGGCCCCGACTTGGCTACCGACAAAATGGCTCCCGATATATTGGCTTCCGACCAAAGGGCTCCCGATATATTGGTTTCTGACAAAATGACTCCCGACATACTAGCTCGAAAAAAATAAATCGTATTACCACTATTGGCATTAAAGTTGTATAATGAGTAACCATTTATAACCTCTTTTAAATGGTTGCATGAAATTGTTTTTCATGAACAAACATCAATTCACAAACACATCTAGCCCTTAGCAGCTAAATTCCATCAATTCTAAAGTTCCGTTAATGTTTAATTTACAAAAATGAATATATGTTGCTTAAAGCGAGCACAGAAGTGTAAATGTATGATATAAATGATGTTTACAGGATAACGACATTTTGTTTTGATAATTTACAAGCATATTGCAGGTAGGGATGTACAGCGTGGACCCCTCAACCCACACACATGAGTTGGAACAGCCTATATTCGACTTATTTATTGAAGTCATAGATAGATGATCCTTAAATTAAAACATACTATTTCTTATAATAGATAAACTATTATAAAATTAAGGCCAGCCGAACCAGAGATGCATACGTTGTATTACTAAAGAGTGTTAGATAAGCTAACTCTAAAGAATATGGTTCAAGAGGTCCCACTGGCAGGTGTCATATTCAATGAAACCGTTTTGCCAGGAGACTTCGCCTCTAAAGAAACCGTGTTGTCGGTGGTCCTTTTGTCGGGAGTCAAATCGACAGGAGCCTATTTGTTGGGAGTCGTAAGGATGGTGGCCGTTTTGATGAAAAACAAAATAACGGGAGCCTATATAACGGGAGCCTTATTGGCTGGAGCCATTTTATCGGGAGCCCATATGACGGGAGCCTATTTGTCGGCAGCCTATATGACGGGGTCCATATGTCGCTGGCCCTTTTGACGGGGTTGATTTGACGCGGCTCTTATGTCGGGGCCGATTTGTCCGGGTCGTATTGACGGGGCCGTTTTGACATTGGCCGTTTTGACGCCGCACGGACTACGCCATCTCATAATACTTTACTGAAACTGTAGCTATAAACTTGACCACAGACTGAACAGTATTAATGGCGTGGGTTAAAGAAGTTAAATATGTGTGTTCTATGATATGTTTTCAGCTAATTGTGGCAATTTTTGGATTTCAACTAAAACATCAGTAAAACTAATCATATTTTTAAAGCAAAACTGTTTTTCAAATTGCGTATTTTATATTGTTGTATTTTGTTCAGACTCTGATGGACCAGGAGCTTGAGTTTTATCAGTTTGCTCAATGGCAATACTTTCATCGGTCCCCCTTGATTCTAGACAACCAAGATTAAAAAAAAAATCTAAAATCTTATCTAATTTTTTTTTTTAGCTATTTCATATTGTAAAGAAACTAAAAATCCCATTAAAAAAACCACAGTTGACCAAATTATCTATTACCAAAATATTATATTTCTAAAATGAAATTCTTACTTTATCCTTTTTGGGTAGCCTGGCCTAAAATGATAAAATTTGGTTCATTTACTCACTTTTAATGCAAACTCTTTCGGTCACTTAAACGGACTTACGCTCTACACTATTAACACTACACTTTTCCCTAACCTTTACGAAACGTAACCATCACATAAAATAGTTGAACTAGATGTGTTTATTACTTTTGCTTGCACGGTCTAATTAGCGATTTGTGGATGAAATTTGTTGGCCTGGAATGGTTATGATGGTATATGTTGTTTTGTCTATGATGTTTAATTAGATAAAATGTGGCTTGTCTGATATGTTTACTGGGGATGTGGTCATCCACATATGACGTCCACACACCAACAATCTGACCGGCCAGTCTATGCATATAAAAGTAGCATTTGGCTGGTTCTAATATTGTTTATGTTGAGGATACACACATATTAACAAGTGAGTTAATACTTGACATGTTATTCTAATTCACAAACTTCATTAAACTAGTATTTAAATTTTAAAATGTGTAGAAACCCACGCTCCAGTCGAACTCAGTGGCGTAGGCAGGGGGGGGGGGGGTTAGGGGGGTCATAAACCCCCCCCCCCCCATAGACCCCTCGGTATATATATAAAAAGTATGAGGCGGGTGAAAATCGAAAGTTTGAGGGGGAGGGGGGTGCAAATCGAAAGTCTGAGGGGGGGGGTGCAAATCGAAAGTTTGAGGGGGGTGCAAATCGAAAGTTTGAGGGGGGGGGGGTGTGAATCGAAAGTTTGTCCCCGGGTAAAAATTGGAACCCCCCCCCCTTGAGACGATCCTGGCTACGCCACTGGTCGAACTAACATGTGCACCCTTTCAAGAATCGAAAAAAACAAGGGCTTGAAGTAGCTGAACAAGCAAATGTTAAACGAGATATAATATTCTGTTAAAGATTTGAAAAGGTACAAAAAATTGCACCATACTAGACAATACAATAGCCGTTTGAAGAGTACAGTACGCTATTTTAAGCTGAAAGTTTAATTATACTGTATACGATGGCTTTTTATAAATAAATGCACCATACTAGTGAATACGAAAGTCGAGACTTAACAATTTTTAATAAGAGTGTAATGTTACCATTGTAATACAGAAATACACTTCCAATGATTCTTAAAGAAGTAGGCATGAAAAACTAATGCAGGATCAAATTCTAGCTTCTATCAAAAGTTTGAATTTCGTAATTACCAAAGTAGCGATCTAAAGATGGCCGTCGCAATCAGTTTAGTTCAGTGGGTCGGCAATAAATTATGACTGGAGAGCCAAAAGTTCAAATTGACAAAAGTTCACAGTTTTTAAATAGCTGTTAAACAACATACAATTTTTGTTTCACATTACGTAATCATGCATTTTAGCTAACTCTGCTTTGATTAAATTAGTAATCAAATAATATAACTATAGGACAATCCCAGTCCACTTTAGAAGAGAATAATTTTCTTTCTTCACCAGCTCCGGAGGTGTCTCCCATTAGCCAGGCAGGTCTCAACACAACAAACTCGGACTAACTGGCTTGAGTATCGGTTTGATAACCGTGTGGCTGAGCCTGGTGCCCAAGCGACTGTCAGCTGTCCGTATACTCTCTACGGTTGTTTTAGAACAATGCATTACATTGTGTCATTTCCAATTAATAATTGCTGTTGTATCACAGTTCAGAACTTGGATTTTTTAAAGTGAATGCAAAAGTAAATATACTTAGGATATCCAATAACATACTATCACACTACAAATAATTAGAAGTATTCGTATGTCTTAAAATCCACTATTTAATTATACTTTCAGTTTCCAGATTCAATTTGTCTCTGTCGATAAATCTTATCTCCAAAAGACGTATAATTTTAACACATTTTCATATATCTTAATTAAATTGCACTTGCAATTTCACAATTCATATTAAATTTCTTATACGGTAATGTGGCTAATTGTTTCCACATAATTAGCAATCGAATGTACAGGTTATTTCCCTTAGCCTTTTTATAAGTTTACATGGGAAGTAAATGAAACTAACAAGAAGTTATATACATGTATTTTTTAACAATATATATTTAGTTCACCTCAGCTCAGCTAATAAAATCTAACCCATTTTGATACATAAAGAAAACCAACGGCCTGATCATTTAATCTATTTAAGTAGATGAAGTTAGCAGATGACTGGTTCTAATATTGGTTATCTTCAGGTCACATTTAATTTAAGAAACATCATCCAAACATTTAAGAACTGGAACATTTATTTTGAATTTACCACATGCAATTACCTTGGGGGCAGCATTTTCTAAAAACAAATGAATTGCATTTAATAAGTATTTAAATGAAAAGTTTTAATAATGCTTTTTTATTTTTTTTTATTTTTTTAATAAAACGCACGCCATCAACAAGTGTATTCTTACACCATGCATGTGTTTTCTTAAATGAAAACTCAAATAAACATATATTTTGACACTTTTTCTTATAAAGTAATTTTAAAAAGTAAAATTAAATATTTATGTTGATTCCCTTATGTTAATTTAAAACGTTAAAGGAAATTAAGTAAAACTAAAAGAAAGTAAAAGAAACTCGTTTTTGTTTAATATATGTCTACACTAGCATGATAATTATATTACAATTACGAGACTCTAGATGCTCGTATCATTATTGTGTTTATTAAAAGGACAAAGTGAATCAGAAAAGAGCTATGATACTAAACAAAATGCATCATTACAGTACCAAACTATCGCGTGTTTACTTGCTCGTTACACTCTTCTCGCTACACTTTATCCAAGTTTTAAAACGCATTAAATACTTTAGGAAAAGCTACTCAAAATATATATTTGTATTAGTAAGCTGACTAGGCATTTTGATTACGTTTGAGAATGCCCTTCTGGTTTTTTCTGATACTTTAATACACTTTCGACTAAGCGTGTTTAATAACATAATAAAGGATAATATGTAATTACCTGGTTTACAAAGTGTATTTACCTTGAAAACGGCTTACTTGAGCGCGCGAACTATAATGGTTGAGGTAAAGGCCTTGTGTAGGGTGAAGGAAATAGATGGAATGACTTAATTTTATCATTTGCTCAATTTTAATGCTAAAATATGTCGGTCGCTTAAATTCACTTACTCGTTACACTCTTAACGCTACACCGTCTCCCTAAATTTAACGAAACTTAACCATCACCTAAAATAATTGAACTGTATGTGTTAACACTGTTTATTACTTTGGCTCAATGGGTTGAACCAGCGATTTGTGGATAAGACGTGTTGTCAAGCTGGTTTGATTGTGGAATTCATTTCTACTTTGTCCATTATACTGTTCTTGTCTGTAATAATTACTTTGATTTCTATAGTTGTTATTAGGTGCATAACCTCCTCTGTAATTATTGCTGAGATATGTATCTCTATTTTGTGAGCTAAGACACTCAGACTGTACATGGCCTTTTTTCCCACAGTTGTAACACTCTATGCTTCTGCTATATTTATACCTGTCTGGTTTCCATGTGGTAGGTGCACTGTTACTTCTATCTCTCTTGTGGTTGCCATACCTTCTTTGATCCCTGCTAGAGTTTCTACTGTAGACTGCTGCCGAAATCTCTCCCTGCTCTCTTTTGTCCAAAATAGCCCCTGGATGTGCATCCTTAGAAATATTAAGGTGCTCTATTAATTGTTTCTGTGACCTAACTTTTCTTTCACTCAAAAAAGTGAATAAACTATCTGTTGCATTATTTAAAACATGATCTATCAGGTTGAGTTCAATAATTGCTTTAGGATTCTTTAAATCTATTTCTGCCAATTCTAGCCTTTTATTCATGCATTTGCGAATATCAAAAATGATCTGGTTTATGTCACCAGTGTTGTTAATTCTAGCATCTCTTATAGTCTTTCTGTAATAGTCTTCTGTCTTTCCAAAATGTTTCATCAATCTTTCTTTTACTAGGTCATAGTCTTCTTTTTCAGCCTCAGACATACTTGCTATTATGGCAATAGTCTCTCCCGTCAAATTAGTCAACAAAGCCTGTGCCTTCACAGCAGATGAATAATTAAAACTCTTACATGTTTGCTCAAAGTGTATTAAGTAAGTTTCCACACTTTCTTCCTGTGGTTTAAATGCTCGGAATTTAGGCTTCCAATTGTCCATTTTGTTAACCTTGCTGTCTTGAGATTGGTTACTTTTAATTGTTTCTAATTCTAACTCATGTTGTCTCTGATTTTCTCTATCTTCTAATTGTCTCTGTTTTTCTCTATCTTCTAATTGTCTCTGTTTTTCTCTATATTCGGCCTCTATTTTAATCTTTTCCTTCTCAGCCTCAATTTTAGCTAGATCTAGTTCCTTATCAGCCTCTATTTTAGCTCTTTCATTAGCAGCCTCTATTTTAGCTCTTTCATTATCAGACTTAGCTTTAGCTAATTCCCTCTCTAAAGCTCTGTCTTCCCTTTCAATTGCATCAGCTACCTTCTTTTCTACCCAATTTGCCTTCTCTGCCCCAGTGTATCCTAACGAATCAGCCAACTCAGTGTATTTGGCATAGAACTCCATCGTAATGATGCAAGAAAAGTTATTCAGTTACAATACTAGATTCTAAATCTAGATTTAATTCTTTCCTTCACGGTGCTGAGCACCGACCACTTCTGACACCAAAATGTCACAGGCCTTTCTCCTACCTTTTATATTACACATACAAAGTCAAAAGACAAGCCTTCTGTTGCAGTTTTTCATATTTATTTCGTTTTAACACAGGCAGCGTGTTCACTCAAGCCACGCCTTCTTCTTGCCTCTCCTCACTTCTTCTCGCGCATGCGTACCACCACCGTCTCACTGATGCAATATCGCCTTTTACAACACACACACTCCCAAGATACAATCCACCAACATTTCACTGTTATAAAGTTAACCATCTTAAATGGATGAAAGTAGGCTACAAGTAAGAAATAAATATTACTATTGTATCACTCCTCACAAGCCGATGATGAAAACTGTAATACTACACCAAACATGCAAGGCAAACTGACGCTGTAAATTATATGTCTGACGCGGAAAAAAAAACAAATTGAAATAAGTAAAACACGTACATATGGTGTACCTCGTTTGTGATCGTGTTATATAGAATATAGTGTAATGCGGTTTTTTTTTGTTTTAATTTTATTATTTTTTTTATTTTTACAAATTAATTAATCAGAGATACACGTGATAAATTATGTATATCGCGGCTTATTTACTTGATATGTGATATTTTTCCCCAATTGAGATTTGATGAGTGTTTTTTTTGTGTTTTCATTGTCAGACACTAAAATGCCTTTATTATGCATCACCACATTTTCGAGGGAAAAAAAATGTTTTTAATTATTCTAAACGAATTCCTAATACCTAGCCGTTGTGTGTATGTTCATATATTTTTTTGCATTTAAGTTTAATCTTGTTTTTCTTTATTAATGTTTAATGTAGGTAGAAGTCTTGGTAGAAAAAGCAATGACCTTGATTTTATTAATTCAAGGAAAAAAAATGGAGAATTTAGTTAAAGAGTGGTAACACTTTGAAAATATTAAATATTCTGTAATTTCACTATATATAATTTTATAAAACATACACACTAACCTTTCTCTATAACTAACTATACACGTAGTATAAATTTAAGGGACGCAATTTAAATTGAAAATATTAGCTTTATTGAATAACATTAACTAAAATATTGTGACACATAGGCCTACGGTTTTTCTTTGCCACCTTTCAATGTTTTTTTTTTAATACTTCAGGTTGTAAAAAGCTGCAAGGTGTAGTGTAGCAGTCGGTAAAGTTGGTCCACAAGTCTTTGTCGTATAATCGCTTTAAAAATAGCGTCGATAACCTTTTAGACTATTTTATAATTGTTAGGGTGGGGGTTATGAAGACGATGAAACCGGCCTGGTTTAGTTTTCTGAAATCCACACAAACAAGTCTCATTTAAGATCTAATGTTCTTTATTTTACACAATCAACTTCATACTAATATTTCACTAATCTATACTATATATTGTCAACTACTACTACTTCTATCTAACTGTTCCCTAGCCCTACATATCATTGTCTACCCTCTCCTCACGCTCCAGTGGTCAGCTGACCGACCCACGTGACCGGTCAGCTCCTGTATTTCTATTGGTCTGCTTAACTAACTTAGCCAAATTCTGTTTCTATAATCTACGTGACTTCTAACCTAATTTAGTGTCATCACAATAATAAAATCAGCATAACATCTATGACAAATTAGTCGAAAAACAGTTACTACAAAACAAATATTCCTAACTCAACGAAATCAACTAAATTAGAAAAAATAACAGTTAACACTGCAACAAGGGATTGCGATAAATGATGATGTATTTGCAGACGGCTGAGTTCTGACGGCGGATACCACGTGACATATCACGTACGTCTATAAATAAATTAAAGCCACCACATAAAGTGTACTTGAACTTTCAGATGAAAATAACACAACGTATTTTCAAACGGTTTGTCAAATCCGTTTTGTTTTACTAATGCAGAGTTTCAACTAACTTTATCTCCAGCTTCGTGAAATTAATTGTTGAAAAAATAACGATGATTGCATTTGTCTCATATTATGACATGACACTTAATATCAAAGCGTTTTGAATGTGGCATTTATTAGCTAGGGCTCGCTGGATATAAAATATGTATGAATGTAGTGCTCTTACTTTACACCACTCAAACTAACTGGGCCAATCACACAGAAGTGAATGGAAATAACACAAACATGATGCACACTTTATAATGCTGATTATTTGACTGGAATGGGGGACTGTTACTTAAAGTATTTTCTCCGCTTGATTATTTTAAACTAATTACCGACGCCAGCTGGGTAGCTTGCCCCTGCGACACCTTGCAAGAAAGTTGTCTTTTGTCGTGTGCAGTCCATCTGTAGACCTTCAAGGAAACGCCACATTGTTGGGTGACAAAACACCTATGATCAAAGCCGGACACAGCGCTTGTGATCAAACACCCGTTGATAGACCACCTGTGATCAAAGACGCTCTGCTGAGAAAACACCTGTGGTCAAACCCCCTATGATCAAACACCCTATGGTCAAAGCACCGCTATGGTCAAAGGCCCGCTGTGGTCAAACCCCCTATGGTCAAAGCCCCTATGGTCAAAGCTCCGCTGTGGTCAAACCCCCTATGGTCAAAGCCCCTATGGTCAAAGCACCTGTGGTCAAAGGTCCGCGCACCTACATAAAGTGTTTTCTCCGCTTAAATATTTTAAATTAATTACCGACGCCACATTCAATTCATATTTATTTATTAAATAATTCAGTACGTTGTTGAATAAGCTATCACAAACTTTCTGACCACGCATGATAACTGAGCAAGCTACGAGATAGTAAGTGAACATTTTACTATCAATTCACATGTATAGATTGCCTTCTGGTGTATCGATATGGATAATATGTTAGAAGATTACTTCAATTGTTAAAGACACATTTAGACAAGAAATATTTTACTAAATAAAAACTATTGCTTCAAATAAAAGGCGCACATAATTTCAAAATTTTAAACTACAAATGCAAGACAGAAGGAAAGTTGAATACATTTTATCGGAACTCCTGAATTTTGACCATTATAGGCTACTATTAAAAATTAGTTAAGGGAGACAACCTAAATATTATATTTCAAAAGTTGTTTGAAATAATTTGGCAGAAAAAATATAAGACATTCAACATTTTATAATATAATTATATTAAACCTTAAATTTTATTTTAAACAAAAAAATGTTTAAACTCTATTTTCATGAAGATTGGGTTTATTAATTGACGCTTATTGCTCGAGAAAACCTAAACATTAATTAAATGATATATTACAAGACACTCGAACACTACACTTTAAAAAAGTGCGCTGGGTGTCTCTTTGATTTTGCTAACAGTAGTGTTGTTATTAATAATCTTTTATTCACTATTAAATACATGCTAACCCAGGGATCGGCAATCTGCGTCTCGCGAGCCGCACATGTCGCTTATGACGTCAGGATGCGGCTATCCAGTTCCATGAACAATTATAAATACTTATTTTATTTTTACAACTTATTAAAGATATAAAGAAAAACAACTTTAAACAATATAAAAACACTCCTCAGCAGAGAACAATAAAAGTAGGTGAGGTAGAAAGTATACGGACAGCTGACAGTCGCTTGGGCACCAGACCCAGCCCCAAAACCGTGTTGTGACCAGCACAGTGAGGACGAAAGATAATTAAACAACCCCATCATGAAATCACTTACACAGTTCGCACTACAGAATTTAATTTATAAATCAAAGCAATCAATGGCCAAACACCACGCGGTAGCTAAATATACACAAATGAAACAAAATATTTTATTAAAATTACAAATGTGATATAGTAGCAAAATTATAACACAAGAAAAATTACAAAATGGTATTAAATAAATGTATAGTGATTCTAGAAGTAACACTGAAAAGGAAACGTTTAAAATGGTGGGCTGGTATTCTTAGTGATAATGAGTGGGGTTTTATTTTTAATTTTTTTAATTTATTTTGTAGTCCTATTTCAATTTTTGAGATATTGTTGACGAGTTATTTGTGGCATCCACATGTTCAAACATTGTTACATTATATACTTTTGGCTCAAGTGTTACCGTCAAACACCCCCCCCCCCCCCACTTGATCCACCGCTTATCTAAAAAGACGTCATGCCTCATTTACAAAGGCAGGCATGTCAGTTTTGGGCCCATAATTTCTTAAAGCCATTTAAACCGTGGCTCAAGTGGCTCCTCTAACTGGCTCTCGCCTTACAGTTAACATGAGAGGGAGCAACTCCACTGTTGATGATGTAAAATAGTATCAATAATTGATGTTGTGTATTGAGAACAATTTAAACTGTTGTTTTACACCTAACTTAATTGAGCAAACTTTTTTCCTAGCATCTTAGTAGTGTGCCATCAGTGATTTAATTGCTATTAAAAATAAGAAAAAAAAAAATAAGCACACTCGTAACACAAACACCTTTTAAATATCTATATACAAATACCCTGGTATTTTGACATACGAGTGCCCCGACATACGAGATCTTTCATATACAGGCTATCGATTGAGCAGCATTTGAGATACGTGTAACCGGAGAAGCTGTTTTAACGGTTTGTAGAAAAGAAACCTGTAGAAAGTCTGCAAATGAGTGTGTATTTGAGCTATTTAATAACACTTGCCTCCCTCATTTCTAAATTATATCTTATAAGGAGGAAAAAATAAACCTTATCGGGCAGGTGTATTTGTAGATCCTGCATCAAAAAGTGGGGATAGTGAGGAAAGCCTGGAGAAAAGTGAAACGACCATTGAAGAGAAAACAGTGACGAAAAGTAATCAAAAGTAATAAAAAAAAAAATTAAAAAGTAATATGGTAACATTTAGGTTTAATTATGTTAGATGAAGTATAGGGATTACGTGTGTGTAATGTTAAGTGACCGAACAATTTTAGCATTAACTGTGATTGAGTGAATGAAGTGAAGCGCCACCGCTTATATATATATATATATATATATATATATATATATATATATATATATATATATACGCATTAGTGCTAATTACTTTTTAGATTATTCATTGATACTTTTTAGAGAGCTAAACCGCTAATCAGTGAAATTTTGTACTATGTTTGTCTTAATTACTCTATTCTTTTTTTAATAATAGACAGTTAAACCATGATTGTTTGGCACAGTTAAAAAAAAAATAAAATCATGCCCCTATCCTTTATCGCACTACATTTATTTTGTTTTCATTTTTTTTTTCATGTTAGCTAAATGATTTTTTTTTATTTATTAATTACACATTGTAATGTAGATGGTTTAAGTGGCTACATGATGTAGTTGATAAGTTAAACTTAGCTTCGTGTTCTTTCACTTTTGACAGCATCAAAATTATGTATGCAATGTATTTATTGCATCTTATAAATTTTATTTGGTAGTACACAATTACTGACTGCTGTTGTTGTCTCAGTTGAGTGTGTAGCATTTTTTTTTCTAATTGATTTCGAAAATGAGCAGGCAAAGCAAATAAGTAAACATGCAACTCGCAACTAACAAACAGTTCAATTTAAACAATATCCTGAAGTTCTTTTCGACTTATGAGTCTTTATAGTACTTTTTAATGAACGAAAATACATATTAGAAAGAAGCATTATTTTCTCAGTGATGTTTAATTAGCAAATCGGCTTTTGTTTGATGGTTGATCAATAAAAAAAAAAACCAAACAGAACATTTTTTGTGAGGTTAGAAATGAAGTAAACGGACAAAGAGGTCATGGATCAGAAAAGGACCTTGCGACTTATTAATCTAAAAAAAAGCTAATATTTATCATTAAAATACATTCAACTTGCTTGGATAATCATACTGTTTGTACCCCACCCCCCCCCCCCACACACACACAAACGCACGCACGCACGACACGCAAAGGGTTTTAATAGTTTTACGCACTTTTTTTTTATATGTTATCCTTTAGGATATATAAACGAAAAATAAAACGTTATTCTTTGATTGTAACAGCATACTCATTCTTCTCACTGCGCTCTATATAGTAACTTGCAATAATTAGACCATGATCGAAAATATAAGAGCCGTTTATCAGTTACTAGATAACGAACACAATACATGAGAACGTAAATTAAAATAGAAGTTTGTTTTGAGATGCATATAATTTAATTGTGAACACATACGTTAGATTAAAAGGGTGCACTACACATGACAGCTATACATGCAATTATCTCTGAAGGGCAATTGTTAGACTTTTCAGCCATCATTATGGAATAGCCACTTGACGAGATGAGGTGAGATCAGTATCACCACCCCATGTGAGCGTTGCTTCCTCGAGATGAACTCTAAGCCAGAGTCTAACAAAATGGTTTACTTTTCCACACATATAATGTAGTAATATATCACCAGTAGTCGTAGCGAGGGGGGGGGGGGGGGGGGGGGGGGGGGCGGGTGGGCCATATGTCCCCGGGCGCCGACCTTAGGGGGGCGCCAAATTGAAAGTTTGAGGGGGGGGGGCGCAAATGAAAAGTTCGAGGGGGTGGTGCAAATCGAAAATTTGCTCTCGAGGGGGCGCCAAATTGGAAGTATGTCCCGGGCGCCGGGAAGGGTCGCTACGCCTCTGTATATCACCAAACTCTATTTAAACCAGGTGATAAATTATCCATGCTACATGTGTTCTTAGTCCTGAAGCCACAATATAATCTTATTTAGAAAAGAGATATCTGGACATGAGAATACCACTGTAACATAACCATCACGTATATGCACACTAACCTCAATATCTCGATGTCTTAGATTAACCCTCCATTCAGTCACTCTTGCAACGCGCCAACCTATTTCTTTAGAAATGTTCTGTGTATTTAACCACGTGCTGACTTTTCCAGAACATTTAACAAAAACATTAAATGTTAATGTTAAGTAACCTGGATTGTCATCAGCACTTTGTGCTACTGGGTTAGTAACCAACTTCTCACTGAATGTCAAAGAGTTATTTTTTTTCTGCTCTGTTGTTGACTTCTGCGTTGACTGTATCGTTTCTTCCAACCAGTTGTTTGAACATTCATCAGGTTGTTTGTTACATCGTTTTCTAAACTTTACATTTTTTATTTGGTGGTTCCTTCACTCTATTACTTTCCATATTTTCTACTTTCTGTTCTAAACAGATCTTTTTATTTGAATGCAAATGACTTTTTCTCTTTAGAAGATTACCCCCCCCCCCCCCCATTTTTATCTAACTGTGTTTTGTTTAAATGAAAACTGTCAACTACAAACAAACTCTTTATAAACATGCACTGTATTGATTTTTTTATTCCACACACTACGTTTATAATGTTTTAAAAATCATGTTAATATTGGATAATTGTCTCTGAAGTGTAAGTTGTAATTTCCATCTGATGTGTGTTTGGTGTAGACGTATTACCAACAATTTCCAACATTTCCCAATTTCCAACATTTCTTCACTCTGTTATCAGATTATTATCAGATTAATACTGACTAACTTGGTACGATATCAAAGGATGGCGTAAGCCAGAATCGTCTCAAGGGGGGGGTTCAATTTTTACCCGGGGACAAACTTTCGATTTGCACCCCCCTACCCTCAAACTTTCGATTTGCACCCCTCCTCATACTTTACATATATACCGAGGGGTCTATGGGGCAGAGTTTCTTCCAGGCATCTCTTCGCGGGGGGGGGGGGGGGGGAGTACCAACTTGACGATTAGTGATTTACTGTCATTTTACAGGGCGTGGTATGATGATATATACAGTTTCCAGGTACACAATCATTTCGAAAAATTTAATCCCACCCCCCACCCCCAAAAGTCTACCGCCCCCCCCCCCGGGAAATTTCAAGTGCCGCCCCCGGAAGAAAAAAGTCTGGAAGAAACACTGCTATGTGGGGTGGGGGGGGGGGTTATGACCCCCCCCCCTGCCTACGCCACTGAAAGGGTTAACATTGGTCAACTTGATGGTTAGTGCATTTTTGTACATGGGGGCTACTGTAAGACCATACATACGTATTCTAGAGTGGTATTTACTGGTGTAAAATATCCATGGTAATAGATCAGTATTGTAGTTTGTTTTATTTTTTTTTTAGTATTTTTTAATTTTTATTTTTTATATTTAGGTAATTACTATAAATGTGTATACTTTAACTTCAAAATCAAGTGACTCTAGATTTATACATTATTTATTTGTTGTATATTAGATACAGAACACAGTAATAACCATCATACTGCAAAGACACCATATTGGTATTTTACATTTTGCAGGAATCTAACATTAGACTGAGTTAGGTAAGGCACAGTTTTTCTTCCAGATCTTTTTTTTTTCCGGAGGGGGGAGGGGGGGGGGGGGGGGGGGCGGAAGGGGGCACATTATATTTTGGCTTTGGAGAGTAAGCGGACTAAATTTTCTGGGGGTGAGGTGTCGGATACTAGTACAAGTTTTCTATATGCATAC